>NC_064617.1:471553212-471856242 GCF_023898315.1 Schistocerca nitens | reverse complement strand
GTGAACCAAAGAAAGACAAGTAATGAGAGGTACAGATATTAAAGGGGAAACATCAAAATGCCAAATTGATATAAAATCATAAGTACAGCTGGAGGAGTTTCATTTTTAATAAAAAAACATCAAAATTGGTGACCACATAGAATATGAGGGAAAGGAATTCTGATGGAATTAAACTAACACACGATGGACGAAGTCTTGAGGTCATAAGAAGCTGTCTAACACTAAAAAACAAGCAATTTCTCGCTAAATGAAATTTAGTAATACCAAATGCAACTCTTCGTTAGAGGAATAAGTTTCTGATAAATTGCGTATGGAGTACAGCGTAATTTGAATCATGGAATTCGGGAGATCCGGAGAAAGGAATAGTAGCGTTTGACATGTGGCGCCGCAGAAGGGTGCTGAAAATTAAGGGAACTGAGACGATAAGAAAAGAAGAGGTTGTTCGCAGACTGAAAATAAATGAGAAGGTTTTCTGCAGACTGAGAAGTTGAGAAATGAGGAGGTTCTCTGCAGAATCGGAGAAGAAAAGAATATACTAAATCACCAACTTGAAGAAGGGGAAGGGTGGTTGAGGAAGTTTGGTGTAGGTGATGTTCTGAGGTGAGCGATTGGTACTAGAGAGTCTTTGTTGGTTACATGAAAGAAGTCAGAAAACTAACGACGAAAAGATGATCTTAAACTGAGTAGTTTGAGGTAAGGAAATGATGGTCAGAAAATAAATTTTTAGCTGCTTATCGACACAAACAACTTACATCTTACAGTAACACCTGAAGCTCTCAGGAACTGCAACATGTGTATTACAAAATGCTGTGATAACAGAACAGTACTCTGGGTACAAAATCATTTGGCACCATAGCTGATACTTGTGGTTTATGATGATGTATTTGCTGCTCCATCAATCATTTCTACCCGGTGTTTTCCTGTTTTCCGAAGCGTTCATTTCATGGGCGCGTTGATGGGTGCTGATTGATGAGTTTTCTCCCATATAATGCAAAATCGTCTCCTGAAGTTATATTGCGAGAACAATACTTCGTTGAGAAACTGGGCAGTCTTACCCAAAGTGACATTCTTGTGACTATGATGACGCCTTCTGCGAAGCAGTTCACTGTACATTCGTCCAGCTTCCAGGAAACTACATAGCAATGGAACAGGTACTAAATGTATCTGTAAAAGTTCCTGTAACGAGTAACATTCACGTCTGTCAATCAGGAACTGGACTGGAATACTTGTGCGTACGTTCGAGGAGAAATATTTCAGTGAAACCTGGGGCTCTTTCTGGGAAGCCAACTAATAGGAAATACAAAACATGGTGGTGGTTACAGACAATTCTGCAGCTTAGACCGAGCTCTAGTTTAGTGGAAGTGGAATAGTTTGGTTGTGAATTTGCAGTCAGCGAATGTGATACAATATATATATATATATGGTTCGGTGACAGGTTGATCTGTAGCTTAGCCCGAACGCAAGGTTGGGTTGGAATGTGACAGTTTTGCTGTGAGATGGCGAAACAAACGAATGTGAAAGCAAAAACATACCTGAAGTGTCTTGGGCTCCGCAGAAATGTCAACACTTTCCATATTCGCAAAAGTTTCACTCCATACAACTGTCACAAATAGTCGCAGACTGTCAGAAACATTGTTTCTGAATTTGGAGTTGAAGCATTTACAAAGATTCTAGATGTCTAGGCATACATACTACAGCCGTAAATAGCGATAAATTCTATCATAGATACACAGACTATCGTGAATTCTTTCTAAGGTAGCGTCACTAACGGCGAGGCTGCAGGAAATTGTTCGTTATAAAACATAAGGCATTAACAAACACGCATCAGATATACGTTGCTCGATCAAGACCTGGTATAGCCCGAAAAATCCGTTTCTAAGTACTGATTTCTGTCCTCGAAATACACAGTTTAGGATCTTCTACTGTCCGGTTTAGTACAGTGGAACTTCATTTGTCCGATCCCCATTTATCTTGATCTTTATTTTTTAGCCCATCACCATGCACAGATCCCGACAAGATGTCAGTTTACAAGTCGACATTAAGTTGCACAGTGCTGTATTGGCGCGGTTGTTGCTATTGTATAATGACATAAAAGAAAAGGAAGGTGGTCGCTTCCACGAACAAAAACTTAGTCCACTGCGTAGGATTGGCAAAAGAGAAAGTTGAGAAACATTCGTGCTGAATTTGGTGCACAAGCGTTTGCAAAGTGGGTGCCCAGACACAGGTGCTACGGACGTACATGGGCGGCTGCGAAATACACAAATTATCGACATAGTTCGGCGGCAGACAATGACCATAGCGATGCATTAGCTGAGGAAATTTGTTCTCAATCTGAGGAAATTATAACACGTACGGAGGTCACAACGCAGCTCGACAACGGGGACGTCAGGCGGAAACAGATTGGGCCGAACCGATGCTGGTGAAAGGTGTGCTCCATCGTGCTGCACCTAAACGACGTACGACTCAGGCTCACCAGAAACTTATTGAATATTTCACCTACAAAAACTCGCCTTTTTATTTTTCAGTATGTGCTCAACATTTATGCTAAAGTGATGTATAATTGCCGGTCGGAGTGGCCGAGCGGTTATAGGCGCTACAGTCTGGAACCGCGAGACCGCTACGGCCGCGGGTTCGAATCCTGCCTCGGGCATGGGTGTGTGTGATGTCCTTAGGTTAGTTAGGTTTAAGTAGTTCTAAGTGCTAGGGGACTGATGACCTCAGAAGTTAAGTCCCATAGTGCTCAGGACCATTTGAACCATTTTTGGTGTATAATTTGTATCCTTATGGATAAATAAATACGACTGTGTTTGTACCATTTAACTTGTGCCATTCTCTATGTATATCTGACTTCCGATTGTATCCGGATGTCCTTCAGCCGACACGGTCCGGTTCTACTGTATGACCCTACAGATTTCAGACGCCCACTATATATAGTGTGGCACTACTACTAACAGCGAGCTCAGGAAGGGCACCCGGAGCGTTGGCTGATGTGGCTAGCAGAAGAGATAAACATCGCAAGACAGTGTACGACTTTCGGTTGATGATGGATTTCTTCGGGTCGCTATCAATCTTAGCCCGGAGTAAATTATAATTTAAGTTGCAATGGCGTATCTATTCTGGGTTGTCTCCAGTGTGCTGTGTTTTATTTCGCGTATCGTTAATTCCTTGTGACGTGTCTACTTGTGCGTATACAAATGAAGACGACATGCTAAACTTAGTGCTGCCTGCTGACGAGTTTAGGCTAGATAGGTAGGAGGTGAGAACATTCAGTTCCAATCGATTTCCTTAGATTTGAGTTGTTTCGGCTAGCCCCCATAAGGCACCGTGTCTTCTTCAGGGAGTGAACGAATGGTACAGTAGTTGGACAAAAATGTGGAAATACCGCGAGGAGAAATGCGTGCTTGAACATAAAGGCAGATGTTACCCAGGCCTACCGGTTGTTCTATTAAATATGACCGTGAGCGGATCCTGTGCAATGTCCTAAACATTTTGCAAGGACCAGTAGTACTTCCAACTGTGTTTGTGAAACTGTGTGTACATTTTGTCGGAGCTAAGTGACTACGAATGTGGGCAAGTACTTGGTGCTCGTTTGGTGGGTGATTGCTTACCCAAAGTAGCGAATGTGCTCAGTGTTTCAAGATGCACCATACCGAAGGTTTACAGCGGTTACAGGCAAAGCGGAAAGTGTGTGCTGACCGATCGAGACGGACGGTCATTGAATAGGATTGTGACGAAAAGTAAGAGGAAGACAGTGGTAAAGGTCACCTCGGAACGGAACGTCGCACTCGCGAATCCAGTCAGAAACAAAGCAATATCAAGGGAGCTCCTTAATCAGGAACTTGCAAGGCGAGTCGTATTTTCAAAACTACACATCAGTGATACAAATGCACGTAACAGGGTAACGTAGTACCTAAGCCATAAATCCTGCATTGTGATGCAGAGCAAGACTGTCATTTGATCGAAAGAGCCTCGTTTCGCACTATTTTAAACGTGTGGCCGAGTTTACTTTCCAAGAATGAAACAAGACGGGCGCTCGCTCGTGATTTGACCATTCAAATAGTGGTATTCCATGGACCCATAATTATTCTGCAAGGGCCGGCCGGTGTGGCCGTGCGGTTCTAGGCGCTTCAGTCTGGAACCGCGTGACCGCTACGGTCGCAGGTTCGAATCCTGCCTCGGACATGGATGTGCGTGATGTCCTTAGGTTAGTTAGGTTTAAGTAGTTCTAAGTTCTAGGGGACTTATGACCACAGATGTTGAGTCCCATAGTGCTCAGAGCCATTTGAACCATTTTGTTCTGCAAGGTCGCATTTTAGCTAAGGAGTATGTCACCATTCTGGCTTTTCAAGTCCATCGCATGGTGCAATGTTTGTTACCTAATGCTGATGCTGTGTTCGAAGACGACAGGGTCCCTGTTCACAAAGCTAGCATCGTCCAGGACTAGTTTTGCGATCACGAGGACGAATCATTGCATCTCCCATGGCCATCACGGCCACCAGATCTCAATATTATTGAGCCTTGGTGGTCTGTTTTGGAGAGAATTGTGTGTGGTTGCTATTCACCTTCATCGTACTTACCTAACCTTGCCACTAGTTTGCAGGAAGAGTGGTATAATACACTCCTGGAAATGGAAAAAAGAACACATTGACACCGGTGTGTCAGACCCACCATACTTGCTCCGGACACTGCGAGAGGGCTGTACAAGCAATGATCACACGCACGGCACAGCGGACACACCAGGAACCGCGGTGTTGGCCGTCGAATGGCGCTAGCTGCGCAGCATTTGTGCACCGCCCCCGTCAGTGTCAGCCAGTTTGCCGTGGCATACGGAGCTCCATCGCAGTCTTTAACACTGGTAGCATGCCGCGACAGCGTGGACGTGAACCGTATGTGCAGTTGACGGACTTTGAGCGAGGGCGTATAGTGGGCATGCGGGAGGCCGGGTGGACGTACCGCCGAATTGCTCAACACGTGGGGCGTGAGGTCTCCACAGTACATCGATGTTGTCGCCAGTGGTCGGCGGAAGGTGCACGTGCCCGTCGACCTGGGACCGGACCGCAGCGACGCACGGATGCACGCCAAGACCGTAGGATCCTACGCAGTGCCGTAAGGGACCGCACCGCCACTTCCCAGCAAATTAGGGACACTGTTGCTCCTGGGGTATCGGCGAGGACCATTCGCAACCGTCTCCATGAAGCTGGGCTACGGTCCCGCACACCGTTAGGCCGTCTTCCGCTCACGCGCCAACATCGTGCAGCCCGCCTCCAGTGGTGTCGCGACAGGCGTGAATGGAGGGACGAATGGAGACGTGTCGTCTTCAGCGATGAGAGTCGCTTCTGCCTTGGTGCCAATGATGGTCGTATGCGTGTTTGGCGCCGTGCAGGTGAGCGCCACAATCAGGACTGCATACGACCGAGGCACACAGGCCCAACACCCGGCATCATGGTGTGGGGAGCGATCTCCTACACTGGCCGTACACCACTGGTGATCGTCGAGGGGACACTGAATAGTGCACGGTACATCCAAACCGTCATCGAACCCATCGTTCTACCATGCCTAGACCGGCAAGGGAACTTGCTGTTCCAACAGGACAATGCACGTCCGCATGTATCCCGTGCCACCCAACGTGCTCTAGAAGGTGTAAGTCAACTACCCTGGCCAGCAAGATCTCCGGATCTGTCCCCCATTGAGCATGTTTGGGACTGGATGAAGCGTCGTCTCACGCTGGTCCAACTGAGGCGCCAGGTGGAAATGGCATGGCAAGCCGTTCCACAGGACTACATCCAGCATCTCTACGATCGTCTCCATGGGAGAATAGCAGCCTGCATTGCTGCGAAAGGTGGATATACACTGTACTAGTGCCGACATTGTGCATGCTCTGTTGCCTGTGTCTATGTGCCTGTGGTTCTGTCAGTGTGATCATGTGATGTATCTGACCCCAGGAATGTGTCAATAAAGTTTCCCCTTCCTGGGACAATGAATTCACGGTGTTCTTATTTCAATTTCCAGGAGTGTATTTCCATGAAAACCATTTATCCATTCCGACACGACTGGAAGCTGTTTTGAATGCCAACTGTTTTCCTACACCGTATAAGGCGTAATAATGTGTTATGTTGGCCAACGGCCTTGCCGCAATGGTAGCACCGGTTCCCGTCGGATCACCGAAGTTAAGCGCTGACGGGCTGGGCTAGCACTTGGATGGGTGCCCGTCCGGTCTGCCGAGCGCTGTTGGCAAGCGGGGAGCACTCAGCACTTGTGAGGCAAACTGAGGAGCTACTTGATTGAGAGGTAGCGCCTCCGGTCTCGTAACCTGACATAGACCCGGACAACGGTGTGCTGACCACATACCCCTCTATATCCGCATCCAGTGGTGCCTGTGGGCTGAGAATGACATGACGGCCGGTCGATATCGTTGGACCTTGAAGGCCTGGTCGGATGGAGTTTAATTTAGTTTAATGTACTGTTTTCTTAGTTGAGCCGTGCGTGGCTCGTGATCGTGCTATATTTCATTTGACATCCTGTTTTTACTGTACCACCACCTCCTTATGTCACTGAGTTGCCGCCTTGCCTGCCCGTGAGCGGCAGCAGCGGCACTTATCGATATAAGCCCTGGCGTATTATCTTTGCCGACTGCTATTACTTCCCAGTTTTCGTGTGTTCGGAGTTAGTTCGGATTTGCCAGTGAGTTGGGAGGCGCTAGCAGTGCAGTTCCGACCTGGCGGTGTTTGACTTAGGACACGGCAGAACTTCGGTCGGGGCGCGGCTGCAGTGAAGTCCGGACAGCCATGACTCGCCCGACGGTTGCCGATACATATCACTTGAGTGTGGACCACCTTGGTTGGTTGTTGGTCGGTCGTCTTGTCGGACGACATGTATCTAGGCCGGCGATCGCTTATGGGTTGCTCGCGTGTGCGGACTCGTGATTCATCTACATCTACGTGATTACTCTGCTATTCACAATAAAGTGCCTGGCAGAAGGTTCAATGAACCACCTTCATGCTGTCTCTCTACCGTTCCACTCTCGAACGGCACGCGGGAAAAACGAGCACTTAAATTTTTCCGTGCGAGCCCTGATTTATCTTATTTTATTGTGATGATCATTTCTCCCTTTGTAGGTGGGTACCAACAGAACGTTTTCGCAATCGGAGGAGAAAATCCCGTCGCAACGAAAAATTCCTTTGTTTTAATGATTGACACTCTAATTCACGTATCATGTCTGCGACACCAGCTCCCGTATTTCACGATAATAGAAAACGAGCTGCCCTTCTCTGTAATTTTTTCATGTCATCCGTCAGTCCCATCTGATGCGGATCCCACACCGCACAGCAGTACTCCAGAATAGGGCGGACAAGCGTAATGTAAGCAGTCTCTTTGGTAGACCTGTTGCACCTTCTAAGTGTTCTGCCAATGAATCGCAGTCTTTGGTTTGCTCTACCCACAATATTATCGATGTGATCGTTCCAATTTAGATTATTCGTAATTGTAATCCCTAAGTATATAGTTGAATTTAAAGCCCTCAGATTTGTGTGACTTATCGCGTAATCGAAATTTTGCTGATTTCTTTTAGTACTCATTTGAATAACTTCGCATTTCTCTTTATTCAGGGTAAATTGCCACTTTTCGCACCATACAGATATCTTATCTAAATAATTTTGCAAGTCGTTTTGATCATCTGATGACTTTACAAGTCAGTAAATGACAGCATCATCTGCAAACAACCTAAGACAGCTACTCAGATTGTCTCCTACATCGTTAATATAGATCAGGAACAACAGAAGGCCTATAACACTTCCTTGGGGAACGCCGGATATTACTTCCGTTTTACTCGATGACTTTCCGTCTATTAATACGAACTGTGACCTTTCTGACAGGAAATCACGAATCCAGTCGCACAACTGAGGAGATACTCCGTAGGCACGCAGTTTGATTGGAAGACGCTTGTGAGGAACGGTGTCGAAAGCCTTCTGGAAATCTAAAAATATGGACTCAATTTGACATCCCCTCTCGATAGCACTAATTACTTCATGAGTATAAAGAGCTAGTTGTGTTTCACAAGAACGATATTTTCTGAATCCGTGCTGACTGTATGTCAATAAATCGTTTTCTTCTAGGTACTTCATAATGTTCGAATACAGTATATGATCTAAAACCCTACTGCAGATTGACGTTAGTGATATAGGCCTGTAATTCAGCGGATTACTCCTACTTTCCTTTTTTGGGTATTGGTGTGACTTGAGCAATTTTCCAGTCTTTAGGTACGTATCTTTCTGTTTGCGAGTGGTTGTATATAATTGCTAAATATGGAGCTATTTTACCAGCATACTCGTCCTTGTTATTGCACAGTCGCTGCCTTTAGTATTGTCTAGACCTTGGTGCAAGTGTTCGTGAAACTGTGTGTAGCTTGTGATGTCGACTGCTCAGTTAGTGCTTTCTCCGTGCTGTGTGGGAGTCGGTCTGTTGGCGTGGAGAAGTGAGGATATCTCGGCGGGGCGTAGTTTGGCCGGGGCCCGCTGGCTGTCTCTACGCGGTGTCGGAGAGTGTGGCGCTGTTCCCATTGCTACGAGATCCGTGGCTCACCCACCATGGACACGAAAGTTGAGTTTTGATTTAGCACACCAGCAAGTCAAGACTGTTCACATTGTGCCGTTTGGAGTTCTCTGTCGGCTGTTGGGATATTCCTGCGAGCAGCAACGTGGTTTTAAAGTTGGAAAATTCTAGCTACCCTCCGGTGGAGTTTCACTGTATTAGGTTATTTGAATTGAAGTGCACCAGCGGAATCTTCTGCCTTGTGGCCGGTAACTTTCCGGTTACCTGCTCTGGGCGTTGACGTAAATTTCAGGCAGTGTAGTTTCCTGATTGTGTTGTTGCTGTCCAGCTCGGTGTGTGGTTTGACAGCTCCGTGTATGATTGGTTGTGGGCGCAATATCTTCTACGTTGTTTCGTTAAACTGCCTGTTGTGCCCTGGTCGGGTGACGTGGTGGTTATGTTGTCGGTGAGTCCGCTGACTGTCGGTCGGTTGGGTTGTCGTCGGGTCGTGAATAGTTGGCCCAACTGCCTGTTAGTGTTTGAATCACAGGCCGACCCTCGAACATCTGGGCGCCCTTGTGTGGACTGCCTTACTTTTCTCTAATTTGTTCTTGTTGTCGGTACTTGTATTTTTTCTAGCCGGTTTTGTGTTTTAAATTAGAGTTGTTTTACTCTTAAGGCCTTCAACCTAGTTTAAAGAATTTTTTTCGTAAGCCCTTTGGCATTTGAAATTTTTTTTTTTGTATTTTTAGTTCTTCGGCCTTCAGATTATTTGAACTTAACTTGTTTACTTCAACCTATTGAATTTTTAAGTCTTTGGCTTTCAGCCGGTTTGGGTTTCATTTGCTTGTTCTTAAGGCCTTCAGCCTAAATTAAAGAATTGTTTCACGTAAGGACTTTGGTATTTAAAAATTTAATGTATTGGAGTTTTAAATGTTTGGCCTTCAGCCGATTTGAATTTAACTTCTTTACTTTATACTAACTAAAGAACTGTTTTAAGATAAGGCTTGCCTTTTAAATTTCTGATTATACTTGCATTGTAAGTTATTGGCCTTTAGCCGTTTTTAAATTAAAGTGGCTTTCAGCCGATAATTAAGTCCAAAGATTACAGCTGTGTGTTTAAAAAAATTTTTTGGGCTCTTGTAATGTTTGATCAAATAATAAAGTTGTATGTTCGAGTATAACTGACAGCCCCTTATTTTGGCCCCTTTCCACAATTTATTCTATCTGTCCTGTCCTGCGCGTTAAGCAAGGCATTTCATTAGTGTTTCTGCATTTTTTGTCAACCCTTACGCTTCGAAGTGCGACCTGCGATTTCCGTAACTCCCATTTCCTTACGGCATAGCTTACGCGATTCATCAGCTATCGCAGCACTCTCTGGTTCAAATGGCTCTGAGCACTATGAGACTTAACATCTATGGTCATCAGTCCCCTAAAACTTAGAACTACTTAAACCCAACAAACCGAAGGACATCACACACAACACCCAGCCATCACGCGGCAGAGAAAATCCCTGACCCCGCCGGGAATCGAACCCGGGAACCCGGGCGTGGGAAGCGAGAACGCTACCGCACGACCACGAGATGCGGGCGCAGCACTCTCTGTGGGCACAAAATGTTTCGAACTGTAGAATATGTAAGCGTTCTGTGGTATCGCTGCCCGCCTCAAAACCGATAGTTCCGCCTCTCGAGAGCGTGGATATTGTTATTGAGTCGTGCGTGAGTCTCAGTTTCGGGTGCCACGAGTATCGCCAGACGTGTTGCATTGTCTAAACGGCGAAAATCTTCAGGATGAAAGCTGTGTGTTTTATGTCAGTTTTCATCAGCGAAGGTATCAGAAGATTATTGTGAAGTGCTCCTTACGCATTTATGCCTCGTGTCGTCGAGGTAACAATCAGCCACGCACCGGCAGTACGGAATCAACAAACGTCGACTTGGTCATCATTCAGTGAACATTCTGAGAGTGACCTACAAACGTTGTGTAATTAAAATTCACGACTGGAGACAATTTCATTCGTATATCGTATCACGATATCAACAACTAGCTGTGTCGCGAAACAGTTTCGCGGTCGCTCGTGAAAGTGATTGATACCATCGTTAGGAAGAACTAACGTTGATTACAAAAAAATGTGCCGACTATCAAAAGCATAGCTGAATATCGGAAAAGTGACTTTCAAATAATCGAGGTGCTAATTAACAAACCGCGTGAGTGATCTGCATTGGAAGTAATCCACTGTGAGTGAAGTGTTACCTCAATTTATTAATACTGCGTATCAAAACAGTTATGAACAGTGCAGTTCGTACTCAGGTGTTTACTGGTAGAATATATGTGGATCTTTACCAGACATTTATGATCCTCATTACGTGCCTGCTACCTCAGCCTGATGTTAATTAAATACAGTAAACACAGGACTCGACCACAGTTGGTGGTTGCAGCAAAGAGAAAATAAGCGCCGAAGGGAAACAGGTACGTGCGACCTAGGCACACGGCCGTTAAATACGCCGATCCACGTGCCTGTACGGTTAGCTATGAGCGAATATTAACGAAGTATTGTGACCCAGTACTCCTTTTGTACTCTCCCCTTGGACACTATTTGTCTACTGTTCATCTACAATTTTTGTAATTTTTTGCTTTAAAATTTTCGCATATTGGTACTAAATTTTCTGTACATGTAAAGTGTACTGTACTGGAGATTGAAGTTCTTTGCATTATATGTGAGTAATGTATGTAAAATACGATGTAAATTGTTGATTACATTAAATATTGGTGTATATAAACTATCCACGTTGCTGTAAATTTGACAGTTGTAAGAAAAGATCACGCTTAGGAATAATGTAAGAAATAGGTGTTATGTAAAAGCCAGTCTGCTTTTTTTTTAAACGAAAGTGGCACTGAGGAGTGGAGAAGGTGACAAGGGCGAATTGTCGCGCTGCCTAGAGCAAGCGCGGGAAGTCAGTCACACGAGCTGTAGGCAGCAGTGATTGAGGCAACACCCTTGTGGAGCAGGAGAAGCTTTGTCTGCAAATTCGAAAAACAATGACTCGGATGTAGACTGCAAACGGCTTACGGCATAGCTGCGAGTTGTTGGGCTACTGTATGTAAAATCGAACGACGCCAAGAAGAGAAATTGGGTCCATACAGCAAGATACTTGCAGGCCGTACTGTGGTAGTGTAACCGCTATAATTGTTCGCCACACCCATGCCTACAGCCACCAGATAAGATTTTTCTGGTAATTTACTGTTGTACAGGGTTCCTTCCTGGTGTTGATTAATCCGAGTATCCTGTTTTTCAGACTTATGAAGCGCCAAGTTAATATAAAGAGGCACCATTTAAATTGTTTGTGTAAATAATAGGATTTTTCTTAACTATTGCAAAGTGTTATAGGAAAAGTCTGCTTACGTAAAATTCAGAGTGAAGCAAAGTTGAGCGACTTTCCCACGCCGATCCTTGGAGCACTGTCTGAGGCCCACTTCGCTCTTGGTTGATCAGATTGTGATGATGGTTTTTTATTTAAATTTAATTTTGAATTGTTACTATTGGGGCGGCTAACCGACAAATAATTTGAATTTCTGATCAGTAAGGCCCTCAGCCCTGAGTGCAACTTTCTTAACAATTTTTTTATTAAGAAATTGCGTCTTAACAGTCAAATTTGATAATTGTTCCTTATTGTCAGCCTTATTTGCAATTGGTTCCAAACAAAGTGTACGTGATTTTTTTTTTTAAAGTGAGCAATCAACGGTAACTGTGTAAGGCCCCGTCCACATCGAATCCTGCCTTTCCCTAAGTACCCCTGGCCGAACATTTTTTAGCTTCCTTGAAGTTACCTACTGGGCTTTTTCTCTTTAAAAAAAAAACGTAATTTATGAGGGTGTAGACCAACATGGTTTACGTGGAGTAATAGTTATTTGAAGAAGCAACATAAACAGTAGCAAGAAAGTCGGCAAAATTACTGCTTCTGCTTTTCCAATACTTCATTGTTTCATTTCCTGGATAGGCTGGCGACCGTTAGGATATATTTTAAACTACTAAATGAACTTGGAACTGGGTTGTCCTAACTTCAACATAAAAACTATTTATACTTCGTTTCTATCTAATCGCTAGGTAAGTTCTTAGGAAAGGAATTGAATAGTCTGATCTACTTATCCGTTAGACACAACATGCGGTCAAATCCTGTATAGAAGGTAACTCTATCGTTTAGCTTTTCCTACTAACAGAAATATCCTCCCATAGTGTACTTTTTTTTGAAAACTAAACTAAATTTAGTAAGAGGGCTATACTTGGCAACATAGACAGGATTTCCTGTTATTCAGGTAAAAGCATATTAAATTACAATAGTAGTGATAGGGTTATACCCCCACCCCACCATCCCCCATGACAGCTACAATTCACATGGCAGTGTTACACAAGTAGATTGGTCCACATTATAAACGTCAGCGCTTACTTTTTGTTTAATTATGGATGTGACGAAAGACCATCTGACATTTTTGATGGTTACGTTAAACTCGGCCAAACCCTTGCTGCTAGTCTGGAGGAGGAAGCTGTGTGTCCGCTATGTGTCAGTTCTGAGCTTAATCTTCTGATTTTATTGTCTTACAACAGAAACAAAACATTTCATGCCTCGAACACTCTTCACACTCATGGACACGGAAGAGTTACACTTATGGTGCACTACTCACTCTCCACGAAGCGGCAAATTGACAATCCTTTCCAATTAGACTCTTGGAGAACCCTTTGGGGAGATTCAGTGAAGAATGTTACACCACTTTTTACATATTTATTTACAAGTTGTAATTGTTCCAGTTCCATACATAGAATATATTGGTCCTGTGTTAAACCTTGCGTTTGGAGTAGATATTCGCATAAGGTAGCAGTGGCACGTTTTCTTCCCAGAAGTCCATGCGTTCCGCATCCTTGTCATGCGAAAGTGTGAAAGTGGCCTGCATGAGCATATAGCTGCGAGTCGAGTTGTTGTAGGGCTCCCAGACCACGGGATCAGCTTCTGGAGTAGGGTTTCTGTAAGAAAACAAGAATTTTTTGTGATCAATACCGTTAATAAGGTAGGCAGATGGACTGGAAATCGATAGCCAAAGTCTGTGATTTAAGATCAAGCCTCGTGGCTTCGGTTGCAATTAAATTCAGATACTAATAAACACACTCGTTCGGCTATATAAATATTTAATTTTCGCCTTTTAAATGTTAGCAGCTGATGAGCTTGCGTGCAACTGACGCCCTTACTATACACTATGCATACATCGCAATATATCCGCCTTGAGTTTTTTCACCAACATCCTGTACAACTGATACATATTTACCTGATGTTCATCGCCAATAGCAGTCTCGTAGTTAGGGGAAAATGAAAGAACGACTGTTTTACAACTTTATCATACAGGAAGAATTTTATTCGTGTATTGCAACGTAAATAAGATAACTCATAGTTTATTGCTGGACGCAGGCGGTGGCTGCCGGATTTTGAGTGTTTCATCCGTAATATTTACTGTCGATATGTATTATTAATTTTCTTATTTGAAAGAAACTCTTCGCTGACAGATCATTTCGAGAGAAAAATCTACTTTCTCAGTATGATACCACAGATCTTTATTTGAAAAGACTAAACAACTTTAAAAGAAATTCTAAAGTGGTTTCAGAACTTCATTCTTTATTTCTAGCATTCATTACCACCCAGAAGACGAACCTGAAGAGTATATTTTGAGTAACTGCTTTAATGCATTGAAACGTCCCTTTTGAACAATTATACAAGACTGTGCTTAAACTGACACACAATATTTTTAGCGCAACGCAATCTGACTTTCAAAAATCCCTACAAAAGAATGGCCCTGACTAACATTAACCTATACCTTTCACAAATCACTTACCCCACAAAAATCTTCGTTACTGGAACTACTGCAATACAGCGAGCGCCACTACTGCCAGCTAAATAAAAGATTCAAACTGCTGAAGGCACTAACTACTGATAGGCATAGTTAGCAAATGAAAGATTTTAATAGAGAACAAACAATGTATTTACCTTAATAATGTTGAAAACTCACAATATACATATCCGTTCATGACATCCAGTTTTAAAAATTTCAAAACTCAGCCATCTCTCTCCCCACATCCACCACTGCTGGCGGCTCACCTCCAACTGCCTCTGTGGAATTATAATTTACAGTAGCCTAAATTACAAGGAGCGTCATAAAAATGTTACCAAATTTAGACACATTGCTCTATTGCCTCTCAAAAAGAACTATCTGAACGATCTGGGGCTACAACATAAGCCATCCTCAGCAAAGAACACCTATTAATACGAATCAAGGTCAAGGCATTCTTGCCTCCTATTACTTGACAGTAACACTAACGGGAGGTAACCATACGGGTGGCGCAACTGGAAGTCACTTTTTAACGAAATTTCCCAAACGATTCATTTAGAGGATGGGCATCAGTTCACAATTGCATACAAACTTCGAGGTAAACTATCACTACGTGCATATCCTAACGGCATACAAATGGAAGTTGTACGTGTAATGGCATTTTGTATACATTTCTGCTGTATACAGCTAATCTTACTGTCAGTCTGAGAAAAACACACTAACGAAATCCACATTAACTGAGAATCAACCAATAACTTTCTATCTGGCACGTTCTTTCCTTGACTGACATATATACATTTGTCCCATGTCCTCAGATGAAACCACCTCTGTTGTTTGACTGCCGCAGTTCATTCTCTCACTGCTGCTTTCTTCGTTCAATCTTCGGAACACTGTCTGGGACAAGATGGAGGGCTTTTAATGCAGAATCATTGTTCCATCAGTTCCAACCAGTCTTCGCGGTTAATATCTTGATAATGTTACTATCTATTTAGGGCATTAATCCTCAGGGGGGTACACGCTTACTTTGTGTACCATGTATTTGGCAAGCACAAGGAGCCCTAGCTAATATGGTGTTTGCTTATACAACTTTACACATCGGTACCATATTTCTCTAACACACAAATTACACAGCTATCTGATCATGTAACTGAGAGATAAACATTTTTTTTTACTACATCAGTGACAGATGTTTACGTAATTACACAGTTGGATAACTTCACACTTATGAAATTGTATTTTGTCTGTACTTTGTGAAATGCTCATATTTTTTCGGAACCATTGTGATACTATGAGAGCTTTGAATGATGTATTTGGTAAGGGAGCATGATCTTTAAAGTACGTTTCAGGTAGATGACACTTTTGAAATAAGCAGAGAATTTTTTTTAGGTTTTGAAACTATTGGAGGAAGCTACGACGATTTTGAGATTTGGCTGAGGATTTATGATGTTATTATTACGATGATGATGTGTATTATGCTGTTGCGGTATGTTTATGATCAATAAGCTGATGCTATATGAGTTATTTGATTATGCTACGTATGTTATGATGAAATATTGAAGAAGTGTCGACGAATAAGGTAAGGAATAATGAGTAGTGGTTAGGGACTCTGGTTTTTGAAAAAGGTTGTTGGAAACCAAGAATCGTACTTTAAGAGTTATGAAATGTGTGTAAATGCGTGAATGTATCACAATGCCGGCGAACATTTTTTGGACACTGTTATATTCATAAGATTTTGTTTCTACACATTTGTAATGCAAATTCTCGACCTGTGAAATTTTTATATGAGACTGTCACTGTAGCAAACTGCTGTCGTAAATATTTCGTTAAGAAACGTAAGTGACCTTGACGTAATGCGTTTTGGTCGTCCAGCTGAGAGGTAGTCGTCTGACAAAAGAAAGCCATTAGGTGGAGAGAAAAAAAAAAGGGAGGCCATTATCCTCGCTATTGACGTTCCTTTGTAGAAAGCATCGCAAATATGACACACTCATTACTTGAAAACATACGATTACTCGTACTTTGTGCTACTTACTGAAATGCTTATGAACTGATGGGAAATATTCGTACATCTCCACACCTGATTATGACAAGTGTCTTTCTACGAGAATTGAGAGAATTTCTACTAACTTATGAAGTGCCATATGGCTAATGACTGATGTTTCATGCCTTCCTTTGTACATATTTGCTCATTTTGTTTAATATCTAGTTTCTAGCTGCACTGTAGCATTGGTTAAAATAAAATTATATAGATGTACTAATATAAATATTTTATGCCTACAGACCCAGTAAAGAATAACTTCATGATGTACTTAAAGAAAACGAAGGAGCACAAAAAGACATTTCCCTTCACAGGAATTGCATACAGAATTTTCTTTTCAAGTACTTGGTAATTTCTTTTGTAGAATAAATTGTGATGCATCACTCTAGTGTTAAGATGTGACATAGGTATTAGACATGGCCATTTTTAGTGTAATATTTTTTCTGCTTGAACTTTGTCATGTTCAGGTATAAGTTATTTCATTTTATGCTGCTGTTTGCCAGGCGTAGTGCTACTAAATTTCACTTTGCATTACTCTGTTAAGCCAGTTTACTACTGATTTATTTTTCTTGTTTGCTTCTCATTGCCTTATATTAGTTGTAATTTATGCTGCTTGCTTTGCTTTTTGTATTTTTTATCATTGCTGTTTGTGTTAATTGTTTTGTGCTGCTGCATTGCCTCGTTCCTTAGTTTAGCATCTGAGCTCAATAGATTTAAGTTAGCTTAAAATGGGGTAGGCTATATAAGAGAACGAGTTGTGATGAATTGGAAGAAATGCATTGAGAAGCTATAAGAATATGGTTTGGCCAAAAAAAAAAAAAGGTATTTTGAAAGAGGATATGAACAAAAAAAAAGTAGGATTTAGAGACAACAAGTTTAGGTAGGATTTTCTTGGAAATAAAAGATGTTAGATAATGGAAAATAAATAATGAGGTAAGAAATATGTGAACATATAAATACAGAAAGCATGCTTGGATAGGATGTTTTGATGAAAACAAATGTTGAAATAAGACGAAAGATCTATGGAATGAAGTTTTGGGTTGGACTGCAGTACCAAATGTTACACTGAAAACGAACCCAGTCCTTTCCATTGTGTTATCCCCCTATGTGTATGTGTACTCTTGTATATTTGTGTTCTTCCTGTCTTTATGTGTTTATCTGATGAGAGTTACGTTGTAGAATTTTTCTAATAATATGTTATTTACTTTGTAAAGATGTTTAGACATTATTTATTCTGTTTTGTTTTAATGCTCACGTGTGAAGTTGATGTTTCGAAAGTTATTCAGACCTTTTATGTATGTACTTATGTCATAATTCCTGTAACACTGATGTATATGTTATTTCGATTCTTTTGTAAAGCCCATATTACTACAAATGTTATCTGTACTATTATGTTCTTTAATGATGTATTTTGTACCTTTGTAATTGTATTTTCATGTTGTAAATTTATAATTGTATAGACACCAGTTCTTCAAATTAAGTTACATTTCACTGCACACGTTTCTGTTGGTCATAGTATATGGACAATATGTGACAAGTAGGGACTGTTAGTGTTTGCACGTTTGTTAATAATTCAGCAAGGGACTGGATGACAGCATTGCTGGTTCTAAGGACAATTCCAAAAACTTTGTGAGTGCACAAGTGGTGGTTATGGACTTGCTATATTATCCGCAAGATTCTTCAATGGTGATTGTGCACCTGCACAGTCACAACAGATGGCTGCTGGCCATTTCTACAAGGACTACAGTGGGTCTACACCTTTGCTGACTCGCCAGTACCATTATTTCTACAAGGACTGCAGTGGGTCTGCACCTCTGGTGGCCCACCAATACCGTAATCTCTACCAGGACTACAGTGGGTCTGCTCTGTGATGACCTACCTACCAATACTCTTAAAAATTTCGACTGACTCTGCTGTGGGTTTGCTCTGTTGTGGACCAATACCTGTCTGCATGTCAAGAGTCAGCACTGTCTTTCCGTTGAAAGGACAACACTACTTCTTCAAGATTGCATGGAAATCCACTACTTCCGTGTGCATTTTCTTTTACTGCTCAGACTTTGAGAAAAACACTGCAATGTTACTGTGATGAATGATCAGGACTGTCTTTATGGACTGTGAGAAAATTTTAGCTTTTGACCAACATTGTATCAATAAATGTGTGCCTTTGATTTCTTTGTTATTGTACTTATGAAAAATTTTATCAAATCATTATTGGCCACTGCCCAAAACAATTTGTAAAATTTTTTGTGGGGAGCATGGGGGCTATGTAAGTAGGCTGTTTGTGTTTTCTTATTGGCAACGTTACGTAGCGCTCTGTATGAAAATCACTGGCTGTGCTGTGTGCAGTCTGTGGCTAGTCTGCATTGTTGTCTGCCATTGTAGTGTTGGGCAGCTGGATGCGAACAGCACGTAGCGTTGCGCAGTTGGAGGTGAGCCGCCAGCAGTGGTGGATGTGGGGAGAGAGATGGCAGAGTTTTGAAATTTGTAATACTGGATATCATGAAGTGCTATATATATTATGGCTATTAAGGTAAATACATTGTTTGTTCTCTATCAAAATCTTTCATTTGCTAACTATGCCTATCAGTAGTTAGTGCCTTCAGTAGTTTGAATCTTTTATTTAGCTGGCAGTAGTGGCGCTCGCTGTATTGCAGTAGTTCGAGTAACGAAGATTTTTGGTGAGGTAAGTGATCTGTGAAAGGTATAGGTTAATGTTAGTCAGGGCCATTCTTTTGTATAGATTTTTGAAAGTCAGATTGCGTTGCGCTAAAAATATTGTGTGTCAGTTTAAGCACAGTCTTGTATAATTGTTCAAAGGGGACGTTTCAGCATAAATACAAATCTGTGTTCATCATATAATGTTCTACAAGTAAATCCATAGGAGAGATTATTCCTTTAGAGATTTCTGAGGGAGACTGCACGCAATTATTAAGTTCTAAAACAAATCATTGATAAAATGAGATGTTATTTCTTGTATTTTTTGGTTGTTTCCTTTGTAACAGAAGCATACCATCCTTCTTAATTCTTCGTTTTGACTGATCAAACATAAATAGCAAAATCTACGTTTCGTCAAACAGTTCTGTGTTGTGTGCCGAACAAGAATATATCTAAGGATTACTGTGCCTCCTTCGTGGTTAAGCTTGTATGACAGGCAAACAAATGATTATAGTTTCAAACATAGTCAATGATTTATACAAGAGAAACACTTTCACAAATGGAGCAAGTGAATAACGAGTTGGTCTGCCTCTGCCCCTTATGCAAGCAGTTATTTGGCTTGACATTGATTGATAGAACTGTTGGATGTGGTCCTAAGGAATATCCTGCCGAACTCCGTCCAATAGGCGCGTTTAACCTCAAAATCTATAGCTGGTTGGAGGGCCCTTTTCATAATGCTCCAAACGATGTCGATTTGGTGAGAGATCTGGCAACCTTGCAGGCCAAGGCAGGGTTTGGAAAGCATGAAGACAAGCTGTAGAAACTCTCGCCGTGTGCCGCTGAAACGTAAACCCAGAATGACTTGCCATGAAGGGCAACAAAACGGGGCGTAGAATGTCGTCGACGTACTGCTGTGCTGTAGGGGCGCTGCGGATGACAACCAAGGAGTCCTGCAACGAAAAGAAGTGCCATTCCAGACCATCACTTCTGGTTTTTGGGACATAGGGAGAACGACAGTCAGGTTGATATCCCTCCACTGTCTGGGGCATCTCCAGACACGCCTTCGGCCTGGAATCTCATTGGAGTAAGGCTGACTTCAGTGATGATCTCTCTTCGAATTGTGCCCCGATGACCAGTGAAGATCTGTCTGGAGACGCCCCAGACAGCGGTGGATACCAACCTGTCTGTCGCCCCCCATACGGCACAACAACCAGAACACCCTAACAACAGAGCGGTACGTCTACGATATTCTACCACCCCCTCCGCTTTGCCGCCCTTCGTGGTAAGTCATCATGGGCCTACATTTCAACACAATGATATCCGCCCGCAAACGACTAGAGTTATTACTGTTTGTCTTCGTGCTTGCCAAAACCTGCCTTGGCCAACAGGTTCGCTGAATCTCTCCCAAATTGCGAACGTTTGGAGAATTATGGACAGAGCCCTCCAACAAGCTTGAGATTTTGAAGCTCTAACGCGCCAGTTGATTAGAATTTGGCATGATACCCCGCAAGAGGTCATTAAACAATTCTATCAATCAATACCAGGTCGAATAACTGCTTCCATAAGGGCCAGAGACGGACCAACGCGTTATGCTCAATTTGTGAAGCTCTTTCTCCTGAAAAAATTATCCAATTTTTCTGGAATTGTAATCACTTGTTCGTCCGTACGTGTACATCACAGCTACCACCTTCCGTTCCTTTCGCGTAAGTCCTTTGTGGTGCAACGTTTTTTTTCTTTTTGTCTGACATGTGGGTGTGTTTTGTGTATCGACGACGATGCCTGACAAATATATGACCATTTCAGAAATAAAAGTTACTTACCCATACTTGACGAAGTTAGTATAGTAGCGTAGTAAATTTCTGCGCACTTTGTCTTCGTCAGAGTTGGGATCCAAGTTGTACACCGTATCCTTCCTTACGAAAAGGAAAGGCAAATCACTGGAGTGCGGGGCACCTGCAACAGCATAAGAATTACATTCCTTCCAGATATAAAGTGAGTACTAGAAATACATGTTTAAAATACGCTCATTGGCTTCGGATTCCAGTGATGCTTGTAAAATATATTTGTTCAAACTGAGGTGGATATAAATAGTAAGAAGTTTAGCAGTGATTAACATCGTCTTTTTATCAGGCTGCAAGTTTAAAGCTGTTCCTAGGCCCACACGGATTTGAAAACAAGGTATCAGTGCGGAATCAACACCAATTCTGCATCTATACGGGTTTTTAAAAAGAGCGTTTCATGTTTTGAGAGGTGGCAGTATGGACCAAACGGTTGTGTTGCTAAATCTAGCTTCCCATTCATCTTTTCTAGGCCTTCTACGCTGTATTGGAAGTAGGGAAATGAGATCACATAAATAAGCATTCTGCAAATCTAGATTCCATTGAGTTCAATACTTTGTTTTCTATCTTCAGGCACGCTGTCCAAACACTGCAACCTACAATGGCAGTTTTCTCCCACCTCATGAGAAATTAATTTAATCTTTTTATTACCTAAGATAAGGGCCGTGCTCTTTTCTTCATTAGTTGCTGACCTTCTTCCGTGCTTTCACTAAAGGCATTATTCAATGGCTCACTTTCTGTATTCAATAGTGTCACAAAAATGCAGAAACTTTAGTGTAATATATAATTTACAATCAAAAGTATCCTTTCGGAGGCCGTACAGTCCAGAATCGGTATGCCAGTCAGACATAATCGCCGTAAGCTAGAGGTAATCATCCCACCGAGGCGCCGGCTTGAATATGCCCCTCTGGTAAAGTCCCGTCTGCTGTTGCATGAAGAAGTCTGTAACTGCGTGTTGCACGTCCTCGGCCGACAGGAATCTTCGAAAATTTAAGGTCTGTTTTAAGGGACCGAAGGCGAGATAATCGCATGGGGAGAGATGAACACTAAATGCGGGTGCTCGAGTCTCCCATTTGAGTTAGCCTAACTCCAGATTGGCCAGCGTCTTGTGTCAAATTGCTACCAGTACAGAACTTGGCACACCATTTCACGAAGCTGGTTTTCGACAGACATTCTGCCCCATAAATATTCTTTAGTCTCCTATGGATGTCTGCCGGTGTTCGTCCTTCGGTAGCCAAGATAAGAATAAAAAGTGCTGGTCCTGTTTGAACGAATTATCTAATAACGTAGCCATAGTTCTCGTTTCCGCATTTATCGCACGCACGTCGGAAAGACACGAAAGCCACACTAATCCCTTGCCTATATATCGATGCTTTTATACCTGCATCGGAGTCGCCCTATGTTGTACATAAGTTGCAGCTACGCCCTCAAATTTTTTGATCGTCCCTTATATAAAGACCTGCACACAAAAGCTTGTAGTGCCAATAATGCGCAGTATTACAATAATAGCTATTTGTCAGGGCTCACAGCCTAAGCAATTACTCATTTTGACGTGGACTGAGCTCATTCTTTCCCTGTACAACTTCCTTTCAAAGCATATTTGCAGTATGAATTAACATTTTTCCTCATTATATTAGTAAATACTGGATATATTCCACACTTTCATGTACTGGTGAAAAGTCAAAAGTTTAAATAATGGACTTAGCTCTTTTTTCCGTGGGCCCTTCAGTTCTGTTCTCCTTGAGATTCTTTTTTCTTAAAACAGTGCAGGTTGGTGACAGAAGGCACCAGAGGACGAAGTAAGTTCCCGGGGTAGGCGCGTCTTCTCAATCTCCTCAAGAAACCTAATATATTTCCTCAGTTAGTACCAACGAGCACTAAAATTTGTTTGTTTCTAGTGCTTTTACATTTATGTTATGTAGAGAGACAGACCACTCAAAATATATCAACAAAGAGTAAATATACCGAGATGTCGTTTCCACTGACCTATAAAGGACATTGAGGTGAATTTTCCGGAAAATGCAAGTTATTTTAATATTTATACGTTTACAGCTGCCGAATTATGACATCAGTTTCATTAATGAAATACGTACTGTTTTCGTTGTCTTTAGAAAGAGCATTTGAAGACTATTTCAGTCACTTAACATCTGCAAAACGTGATCAAAAGCAGCAGGACAGAGTACTGTTCCACTGGCAGGAGAAAATATTTTTGTGTTTATTGTTGCTTCTGTCATATTTGTTGTCACTCACTGACACAGATAATCAACTGAACAACAGTAACATAGTATCCTTATATGGGAAGTCTTCAGTCGGCATACTCCACAATTCTTATTCAGAATTTGAGCAATGGGAGAATGAAGAAGCAGCTATGGTAATATTCACGACAGTGCCTGATGATAGTTTCTGATTTTGTTACTGATCATTTTAACGGCGTATTGTATTATACTTTTAACTTACCCCATTCTGAAGAGTTGACGCTGTCCACGTGGTAGTCAAACTCGTAGTAGAAAACCGGGAGATCAGTGATTTCAGTGACTTTCCTGACGAGAGCGTCTGTTCCCGCAAACATACCCATGTCGTTATTGAACTGTTTAATGAAAATAAAATATGTTATTAAAATGTGTAACATAACAAATGAACTGTGGTGTGTTTTTACAGTGTCAGATGCAGCACGCTGATTTTGTTAGGTCTTTGTCTACTGTGTAACTGGTAAGGTAATTGTGGAGCTGCGATTGTTCGTTGTAAGACAGAACATTCAAGCGCTGGAAGAAAGCCTGAGTTGCGCATAGCCGTTGCACAAGAAAGAAGTGAGTAAGGCTAGGTTTATAGTAAAAGACCATATTAAATTGTAGCCTCGACAAAAGGTTACAGCACCC
Organism: Schistocerca nitens; assembly: GCF_023898315.1. Classification (NCBI taxonomy): domain Eukaryota; kingdom Metazoa; phylum Arthropoda; class Insecta; order Orthoptera; family Acrididae; genus Schistocerca; species Schistocerca nitens. The sequence goes on along the minus strand of NC_064617.1, from coordinate 471,832,444 downwards.
GAGATGCCATCTGAGCCGGTGAATATGAACAGTCAGTTGTAACGCGAAAGGTTGAAGTAAAGTTTAGCGTTGTGGTTATCATCAGTGGAGTGAAGAGATGAAAGTACTGGTAAAAAGTGGTGACGGAAACCAGTATGCTAATATTTCAGCTAATGGGTGCTAAATAACACCTGGACGGATGTTTTATGTTTAGGGCGCACGATATTTACTCGAATGGTTCACGTAAAAGGCTGTAGCGATGCAGCTGGTAGACTTGTTCATTCTACGTTGCGAGAAGAGTCAACGGATTGTATCGTTAACATTTCCGACAGTTGTTTATGAACATGGGGACTACAAATAAGTAAATATATTTTAAAGAATTATCAGTAGGAAGAAAAATGAAATTTCGTCTCGTACGTAATTAAAGGAGCTGGTGAATTGAGATTTCTATGAACAGTAATGATATGCTGAAAGTTATGAAGACGTGTGGACTATTTCTTCACTTCTCAGACACGTAATTAAAGACGATAATCATCCACGTACCTTTGGATGGGTTCGAAGTTGAGTATCGAAATGGACACTGCCACATTTTGAATCTGAGAGTTCAAGTAGAACTCATCCTTTTCGACCTTTTAGGACACAACGCGGCTTATGTGGGGAACAAAGCCCGGTAAATAGCTTTCGTCCACTACCGTCATAGACTTCTTTAAATTTTTATTTTTTTGCAGTTGATCCTAACTTTAAAGAGAAACCAGTATTATCATACAAATAAGGAAAACAATCCTAATTTGAATCGAGCTCAAAGCTATACTGTTGTAAGAGGTCCATGACTAAGGAATTTGTTGCTAGCGCACTCGAGCAGATGTAATTTCGATGGATTACTCACGCGCTGCCTGCGATATGTAAGCTATAAGAGAATCTCAGACCAGAGAGCAGTGTTGTATGCAGTAAGAGCAGTGTCTGTCAGTAGGAGTAAGTAGTAGCGAGCTGTCGTGGGTGGAGTTGGCTGGGCCGGTCGTGGGGAGCGATGGCGGAGCCTGAGCTATATAATATAAGGTAAAAGCAGCCTCGCGCATATGTAGTATTGTTATATCAACTCCCATGTAAATGCTTAAATAAAATCTCTTAATAATAATCTTTTTTATAAAAATTAACTTTTGACGATCATTCATCTTAATTTAAAGAATTTACTAATTTCTTCAATTCATGCTCATCCCGATTTTTGTAAAGAAAAATCACTTGTTTCCTTTTATACATGACAAATTTATCGGCCAGCATTGCACTGGGCTGTGCCAGAAAAATTTCTTATAGGAGCAGATACATATGCGTTATCCGGCGACTTAATTGAGGTAAGAATTTTCAATTTATTCAGTATGATCTTTCAGGGCCACGACGCAGCACTGCTGACGTCCAAACTTACCAGTTTAGATTCACAATCAGTCAATTATTGAAAGGTTGTATATGAGTCAGATTTTTTATTAGGAGGTTAGTCACATTGTATTATTGGTAGGTTATGGAATTTATGTGTTGCGAGGTTACACTGAATGTGAATGATATAAATAATTATATTTTTACTGTAGGGAGGTTTCGGAATTTTTCTTTTGGGAGGTTACACTGTTCACAACTGATCGAAGAATACTGTGATTAAGACACTGAAATCGTATTCAGGTGGACCCTGGTTCAAATTATTGTCAGTGAGTCTAGGTTTAGGTTGCCTGGGATGTCCATTCACAGCCGCAGGTACGTTTCCTAGAATAAACGATGCCTACTGTAACAGTGAAGATGACAGCTGCGATGCTTTTATGGGTTGTTCAAAATAAGTGGTTTGCTCCCAGTAACCTAAGAAACTAATCTTAGAAAGATAGTCTGGTAGTGGAAAACGGAACACTGTTCTACACCTCGATTAAAATAACTTCGACGTTTCATTGAGCCGAAAGGTAGCGGCCAGCCGCCAGGTGGAGAAGGGACCAGGAAAATCACAGGCAATTACGGACGACATGGAAGACGGTACGTACGTAATAGAGGAGGAGCGTTATACTTATAACAAAAATAGTACATATTTCACCTCATCGAAAAGTAGGATAACAGACATAAAGAAGGTTCATTTTTGGCACAGGCCAAGCTCCCAACATAAACGTCGATATCAGACTTTCAGTAAGAAATATGTACTTATCAGTCACTAATGTACATTTTGCATCTGTTATTCATGCAGGCTACCAAACTGTAAAGGAGTTCTTTCCTCCGTCACCTCTTGGACGGTTTGGGAAAAGGGCGTTCGTTGAGAAACACATCTACCAAGAGCATCCCAGGCAAGTCCCATAAGTCTAGGTTCGGGGAGTACGGAGGTTCGAGTCCTCCCTCGGGCATTGGTGTGTGTGTTGTAGTTAGAGAAGTTTAAGTTTTATTAAGTAGTGTGTCAGCCTAGGGACCGATGATCTCAGCAATTTGGTCCCATAGGACCTTACCACAAATTTCAATTTCAAAAGTGTGAGATATCTGTTCCTTTTCGCTATTGGGCTACATATAGATCCTCTTGTAGTGTAATGGTTCCTCTACGACCACCGATGTACTTTCGCGGAGCATTTCCACCTTCATCGGCCTTTTGGAATTGTGAGATGCCACTTTTGAACACATTCATTACTGTGGCGAGAGTAATGTCCCTTTGATCAGTTTCTAGCCGTCCAACTACTTGTCCACGATTGTAAGCACTCAAATGACGTCTTACAGACATGTTGCCGTATCACACAGGATATCGAACTAATCGGTTCCACAACAACCTTCGTCAAATACCGTATTGCTTGAATTGCCGAATGCATCCCGAGCGTTCGTGCACAGGTTTCGCTGCAGTTAGCACGTCCCACCATATTATAATTCCTTATATTATCATTCGCTGGGTGTTCCGTAGCTATTTTTGGTTGCTCTCTAGCAACTGGCATTTGTTCCTTAGCTACTGTCAAGCAGTTTAGTTATTTCTCAAACTCCACGTGATCGCAGTGTTGCCTGTTTCGTGGGCACTTTGGAGAGCCTTGTGAAGCGTGGCTGACTAAACGCTGCCGACATTGCCCCCCCCCCCCCCCCCCCGCAATCTGTCACTCAAAAAGTTATTCTAATCACAGTTTACGAAATCTCATCTAGTTTTTTTTAAATATATAGCAAGACAGGTTGCGTTAATTTACTGTACTGCATTTACAAAATTTAAAAGATGAGAAGCTGAACAGGTCAACGTCTCATGACGTCATCGGAGAGGGAATTAAGAGATGGCTGCGGAGTGAATAGATCGAGTTTGTTTAAGAAATAATGGCGACATTCATACGAAGCTGTTTACGGCAACTAGAGAAAGTTAATCGTTATAGCTTGAGACGAGGGCTGACATTCAGTTGCTCTTGGGCGAGTACGGGGTTTCTTAGATGCTTTTCTTCTTAGCTCAACAGTATTAAAAGTGCTTTGACGTTGATAACGTGAGGGAAATAATCGAAAGAGTTGTAGTACGCAGCAAGAAATGTCTGCCGTAGGAGGATATTTCACGATGCACTCACATCAACAAGGGCCTGCGGGTTGTCTGTGGAGATGATTCCGTCGCCGAAGTAGAATTCCCTTAGTTTGGCAGCTGCCTCCTGTTGTTGTTCCACAGTTGGCAGATGTAAAGTTGGTCCCACTGCTTCAACGAACCTGTTGTTCAGAGTGCTGATTGTGTCTGGACTGGCTAATATTCCAGCACCTGCGAACAAAAATAGCGTTATTTCCTTGGTCGTCATAGTACTGTCACTGGTAACCGACATCTACGTTGCATTGTCTAGTACAGTCAGTGTCATAGTATTTAACGATACTCTAAGTTTTAACATGTATACGTTATTGAACGTGGTAGCATATTGCGATCGAGAGTGATCATTGTTTTCAATCTTTTAACGGACGGATTTTCATATATTTTCATAAATTACTATATTAATAGGATTATAAATTGTTTATCCGATGTAGAAGTGAAAAGAACATTCCACGCACTGTGAACTTCCGTGCCACTTTGAGTCACATCTAACGAAGCCAATAATTTCCACCGAGAATTCCTAGACAGTATTTTTCGCATATCCTCACAGCAAATGGCTAAACTTCATTCACCAAAGGAAGCTTTGAGGCACAAGAGAATTTCTGCCCAACATTAGATGTCAAAATGGGATACAGAATATTTTAAAATAATAGCGATGATTTTTTACGCGACGCCGTCTCACGCTGTGCTCAGTGACGTAGTACTGCATAGAAACACTGTGTAGTTAACAGCACTGTTACTACCGAATACATTCCCGGTCAGATGACGGCATTGTTGTGTTTCAGTTCGAAGACGATAGAGACGGAGAAATAAACCGAGTAAACCACGCTACTTGAGTACAGAATCACTCTAGTGGCTCATAGGTAAACAAAGAAATAATGAAAAACTTAGTTTTTCTGTTGGTTCTCACTCGTCGTTTGCAGTACTAATTTAGTTAATTACAACTACGATGTCACGATCGACGCTTTATCGTATCAGAAAGAGGGGCCTACAATACACACTTCGCAGATTTTTGTCGATCATCTCATCATTATAATCGCCCTTTCTCTCTTTTGAGTTTTACTTTCACTGCAACAAATATTAACTGCTTGCTAAGCGGAAAGAGCGATTATAAGCACTGCATAATACATCAGTGGGTACGGTAAGAAATTGGGGTCAGATGTTTTCTTTTATCATCCCAAATGAAGTCTGACGATCGCGACGGACTCGCGACTTCAGCTGACCCGACGATCAGTAATCACACAGATTGAGCTCTGGAGACCTGGGAGGCTAAGCATCACGGAAGTGACGGCTCAAACGCGGTCCTCACCACACGAAGTGCGCAAGAGATCTTTCACACGTGTAGCAATCTGGGGTGGAGCGCCATCCTGCATGGATGTCGTACCTTCCAGCAGTTTTTTTATCAGCCAGACTATGGATGATGCTACTGTGTATCCTATCGACATACCTCGCACTCTCATGTGGCTTCCCTGACGTGTTGCGGCCCAGCGCCATCTGTTGTCCGGTTTTTGCACTGATTTTGGTTTCAATGAAGCCCTGTCGTTTCAGTCCTGTGTGTCAAGTTTTACCTTTCTGTCAACATTATTCCGTGAATTACTACATTTTCAAATGCTAACGGACTTTTGGGACAACTTGTACATGCTGATAACCGAGTGGACAGACGACTATTTGTTTTACGGTTAATATAAAATCGTGTTGTGATATAACCCTATCGAACTCTCCGCTCTTTTCATAAACTGGAGATCGGCAGCGACTCCTTGCTCTATTTCTAATTGGGTGCTTCAGAAGGGTAGCCCTCTGGTCACCATAACCTGAATTTTTATGCAATAAAAGTGGTTCTGCTGAAACACGATAAACACTTTTAGTGAGTACATAAAATTGCTTGAAATGTCTACCTGTTTCCCTATTGTTCTTTTTACTTGTATTTGCTTTATTAGGATTATTCGTGTGCTTTAAGTGTTTGTACGTGGTCTGTATTTTAGAAATCATCCCGAGCTCTACTAATGCGCACTGAACGTGAAAACCACCTCTTATTCACACTGACATAACAGGCTTTGTGGGGGATTGATTCCAACTAATCTTGCAAAGACTGATGTGAGAGGACTTCTGAATTTACTTTCAGACAGTATCTTTGATAAGCATTCTGAAGTGCAAGAAATATCATAGTTGATGTACGTCGATACAAGTATTGTATTTTATCCAAATGACAAATGTTCCAGTAAAAACGCGTCGATAATATAAGCAGCAACCTGTATATTCTCCATGATTTTAATTTGAATTATTTCGCAATGATTTTCGTTCTTTATATTTTCAGGCTTTCTGTCCCTACATCAACCCTGTTCAATCAATATATTATAAAAATGATTTGCGTGAAAACCGAAATGACAATCTGTGGGGTTCCGTAAACACTATTTGGATCCACTGAATAGTGCGGAAAACTGGCCTTCAAAGTCACGGAAAATTGTAGCTATATTAAACTGATACGTCCATCGTAATTATGACATAGGGCTTGTCTGTGGTCTTGAGAATGATGTAACAAGCCACCATAATAACAGAGGCAATCTCCACTGAGAGTGGAAGCTTTTGGTGGACAGTCCTAGAGCGCTGAGTGATTCTGATGCTTGGATAGTATAGTGGCCACACAGACTATGCTATGTAAAAGTGGAGCGTGATGTCTTTGTTTTTGTACTGAACGACAATAAACAAACAAAAATCGATGATTTTGTTTGTTATTTAGAGACTTAAGGTCACCTCAGATATAAAATGGGTACGTGGGCCTACTACCTTAGACAAACGATCACGAGGTAAATATATCAACGGCAGTTGTGGATCTGAGAATTTTCTGTTGCTCAACAATATTCGTCAAGAAACGTGAGAGTAAAATCTTTTCTGATTCGAACAGTCGTCGTTAATCTCGCGAAAGTGTCGCCGCCACGATGCGTAAAGATTTCAACAACGTTACTAGGTCCGAAAGATAGCCACCTTGACACTCTTAGGAGAATCTGTGAGCATCTCAGCAGGAAATTGTTAGAGCTGTGCAGACCAAACCGCGTTCGATACCCTCGTAACATTACATCAGAGACTCTAGATAAGAGCCAACAACATCCAGTGAGTATTGGAATAAGCAGCAATGACCTTGTAACAAACTCGTTAAGGAAATGTAGCAGACCTGAAGACCGCTGACGTCTTAGAAAGAGCAGAATCAATTCGGTCCTTACGAATGACGTCAAAGTAGAGCAGAGCTTCTCCTCGGCGACATAAATACACCACCCAAACTAGCTTTTGCCACTTGATCAGTAGGATCGATGGCGTTCACATCGATAGTACTTGATTCTCTGGTTATGGGATGGTGGCGTCTTGTGTGAGATATTGTTCTAGTGTTGGTTTTGAACTTGGTGCCGTACGAGACGAGGAGTAATCCGTAGCAATGGCTGATGGAGTCCAGCGTCCTGTACTAACTGCAGAACATCAGCCAGTGTTGATGGGTAGTCCGAAGATCTACCAACACCAGTCAAAGATAGAAACTGCCCTAAACTCCATAGTCGCACTAAGGTCTGAAGGTCTACCGTACAGGCGGGCCAGGTTCAGCATTGAGCACAACTATACAGCATCCGAAATCGCGGTCCACTTGAGGGGAAAAAGCGGGCAGTGAAAAGGGGTGTGAATGAAACTCACACTTGGTGCTGACCGCCACCACCAAGCAGGGCTACTGGCGGGCCATGCCTACATCTCCAGCGAGTGGCAAAATCGCTGCATCAGGGTGTCATTAGCTTCCACTCCCAGCTGATGCAGGGTCCTCGGCAGCCGTGACTCTGCTGTGGGATGCAGCAGATTCTTCTCCGTAACACTGAGGTGCCAAAATTTGTGAGACAGCGATATGCATATATACAGCTGGCGGTAGTATTGCGTACACAAGGTATAAAATGGCAGTGCATTGGCGGAGCTGTCATTTGTACTCAGGAGATTCATGTGAAAGGACTTCCGACGTGATTGTGACCGTACGACGTGAATTAACAAACTTCGATCGCGGAATGGTAGTTGGAGCTAGACGCATGCGACATTTCGTTTCAGAAATCGTTAGGGATTAAATACTCAGAGAACCACAGTATTAAGAGTGTGCCGAGAATACCAAATTTCGGACATTACCTTGTAAGGTGTCAGGCAAATCCAACACCTTCCATGAAAACCCTGCCATGATAAGCAAATCCAGTAGTATGTCACATAGCTCCGAATAAATCGTGAAATTAAATTAACCAAAGTAATACGAGTAACGAGTGAGCAAATGGAATACCACAGACTAACACAAGAATGCCTAAATGCATGTCATACCTTCCCACCGTGAGACAGACGCAGTTTCGAGGGGAGAAACGAGAACAGAAGCCGAGAGCAGAACCGTCTTAAGCTGGAAGGCCCTACGATAAGGGACGGACGGACACCCACGTCGCCAGCTAACCGCTAGGACCACACCACCCGCAAGTTTTAGCGTGAGACTTTTTCGCGTCTCTGTTACGTTAGGACCACCCCCCAGCCCATGTTATAAGATATAGAGCCCTCCAGAAGAACAGTATAGATCCTACGATAACGCTAAAGGACCACACCAGCTGCAAGTTTTAGCGTGAGACTTTTCGTGTCTCCGTTACGTTGCAAACTTTAAAAACATTGTCCCACCACGAAAAGTATAACGTTTCTCATTGGATAGACAGAATTTTTGCAGGTGGAGCTTAAGGTTAACATTGAGACCCTGATTGGTCAGATGAAAACACAGCCAGATTGTTTTTTTTAAACCAACTTCGGTAAATTGTAGTAAGGAGAGGTTAGGACAAGGGTTGCTTCGGAGACGGCGAGCTGGACGGAGCTGCGCCGGCCGCCGCCCCCTGACGAACACCGACAAGGTAATGAACGAATGCGATGCCGCATAACAGCGAATAAAGCTTCACTCAGAACTGCAGAAGTCTCATCTGTTACACGCCCTTTTTGCGTAATAGTAGTGTCGGTCGTCAATTAAAGCTCATGGTGTTCACATTTGCCACTTGAAGTAAAAATCTGGAACGCGATGATTTTTCTGTTATATAGTTATTGAGAAGCCACATCAGCCACTGTAATTTACGACAAGTTAGATAAGTAATTAAAGATAATTGAGGGTCACTGTAGACCATTTTGATAATTTTCCCTTTTGTGAAACTTAATTTAAGCCTAGATTATAGATGTGATATGGCATAGGCCTTCCTTCGATCCATTGTTGAACTTGGAAACCCACTCAGGGAATATTCGATCACATTTTTGTTGAACGCAGTTGGTTTTTACCATCCTGTATTAAAACATTTCCTTTTATCAATAGTGCACTTTATAAACAATGTTTTGTGAGTAGAATAAAATTTCCAATGGTAAACTTAACTGCTTTTTCGACGTTATTTTACCAGCTAACTAAAAATAGGAAAGCCTTGAACCCCTTCCACTAAATTTAGTTAGTATTAAGATTCTTTTACAGGGAGTGCAGTGGAGCTGGCGCTGAAATCATTAAGTATTTGGTTATTTCATCGCTAGTCTCACTGAACTCTTCTGAATTCTACATGCCATGTGTGGTCTGACGTCTCCTTACCAGCAACAGGTCCCAGGTTCAAACTAGTCAATTCCCTAAAAAACACGCTCAGAGCGTCGTTGCGCGAAAGTGGTAGGGAGACACGATATAGAACAAACAGACACCACGCAGAATGTTAGAACTTGTCTCAACGGGCGGCGCAGTGGCCGACGGCCTTAACTTATCAATCGAGAGCGCGGAGTTTGTGTAGTCATTGCTGCGTGAAATAACCGCGGAAATCAATGTGGGACGTCGGCAAGAGTATCTGTTATAACAGTGCGGCGAAATGTGGCGTTAATAGGGTATGGCAGCAGACGGGTGACGCGAGTGCGTTTGATAACAGCACGACCATATCGGCTGGACCATAGGTTACTGGAAAACTGTGACGTGATCAGATGAGTCCAGAGTTCTGTTGGTAAGAGTTAATGGTGGGGTGGGTTCGAGGCAGGCCCCGCGAAGCCATGGACTCAAGTTGTTAACAAGGCACTGTGCACGCTGAGAGTGGCTCCATAACGGTGTGGGCTATATTTATATGGAATGGACTCTATTTTCCGGTCCAACTGAACTGATCATTCATAAGAAATGGTTATGTTCGGCTACTAGGAGACGATTTTCAGCCACTCATGGACTTCATGTTCCCAAGCAATGATGAAATTTTTTGTGGGTGACGATGCGCTATGTTGAGCGTTCTGGATAATTCGAGCGAATAGTCTGGCCACCATTTATGGCCGAGCATTTATGCGACACAATCGAGAGGTCAGTTCGTACAGAAAATCCTGCACCGCAAACACCTTCGCAAAATGGCTCTGAGCACTGTGGGACTTAACTTCTGAGGTCATCAGTCCCCTAGAACTACTTAAACCTAACTAACCTAAGGAAATCACACACATCCATGCCCGAGGCAGGATTCGAACCTGCGACTGTAGAAGTCGCGCGGTTCCAGACTGTAGCGCCTAGAACCGCTCGGCCAAACCGACCGGCAAACACCTTCACGGTTAGGACGACTATAGAGGCAGTACGTCTCAACATTTCTTCCAACGTCTTGTTGAATCCATGCCGCGTTGAGATGCCGCACTATGACGGGCAAAATGAGAGCCGACACGACATTTAGAGGTACCCCATGACTTTTGTCTCCTCGGTGTAGTGCGTCCTTAATTTCAGTTTTCGAATTTGTTGAATGATTTAAGAATTACGGAAGAGATTTTTGTTAAAACTTAAATTATACCTTCCGGTCTCGGAAACTCACATACGTCCGGGAGAGCTGTGTGCTGACCACATGCCCCTCCATCTCCACATGCAGTGACGCCTACGGTCTGAGGATGACACTGCGGCCGGCCGGTGCCGTTGGGCCTTCATGGTTTGTTCGGAGGAGTTTAGTTTTAGTTTTTAAATTATACCTGCAAATTCTGAGTGGGTAGCGGTAGAACTCCATCTAAGATTCGCAGGTACTTCGTCTGCTGAAAACGTTCCTAGACTGAGTTTCTTCCTGGCTTATAAGCGACGTCAGTGTAGTAATTACGGGGGCAGTTCGAGATAACAACTGTAAACAGGCGTGCACTCGACCGGTCAGTTGGGACCAGACAATGCTAAGTAGGGGACGTGTGGCCGCAGTGTGCAAATGTTGTTGCGTCACAAATCGCAGTGAAGTAACACCTCTAACTAAAGTGTTAAAGGCCTTCCTTAGAATGTTTGGAAGAAAAGAGTGTGTGCAAAGTTTGTGCCGCACATCTTGATTCTTGAACGAAACAACGACGCGTGGACGACTGCCACGACTTTACTGAAATGCAAAACGCGGGCAATTATTTTCTGCGTAAAATCATCACGGTTGAGGAGACGCGCTGTTATCAATAAGAACCTACCACAAAACGAATGCAGAAATTCACATGAAGGATCAACGCTTTGACGACATAACCGACATTTAAGTTGATGAGACGCGCGAGTTGAACAACATTCCAAAAAAGCACTTTTCGGAGCGTTTCACACGGGTGCATGATCGTTAAGTGTATTTCAGTCAAGTCGAGGGAGACTATGTGGAACACCTGAGCAACTGAAACCGCCTTTTATCTTTTTTCTATTATTTTTGTTAATACAGTCTCGAAACATTTTCGTTTGATGTGGTATACAGTAAATTTTACCAAAATCTATATATATTCTTCTCTGACTGTTATATTCCACCATCACAATTTCGTAAACTGAAATCAAGAACGCTCTGTAATTCTCACAGGTTGTTGACATCGCATTGAGGTCATTACATCCCATCATGGATGGTGAACATGTGCCTTCGAAATGTATATTGGCATAGTAAAAACGCTATTGGTAAGAGAAAAGAGGGATTTTATTATTAAGCTAATAAAAATATTATTAACAAGGATGCAAAAAATCATGATGAATGTCAAAGTGTCGCAAAACTTTTTTTTTCTCATATTAGATGACAGATTTTTAAATAAAAGCTTTCCTTTCATCAGCTGCTTGGAAGACTGCAGATCTAGATATCCTGTTTATTTTAATTCATTTCCAAAGGCGCTGACGATTTCATTGCCATCTTATGCAATCAAAGTTTGTGCTCCATTTCTAATAAACTCGCCATTGAAAGGACGTTAAACTCTAATCTGCCTTTCCTCGTTCATTTCAGTTCCAAGATGTGGTATTCTTTTCGTTAATTACATATTCAGTCTACACTAAGTCCGACGCTATGTGAAATGAACATAAGATAATCACCTTTATAAAAACTTGATACTAACCCAGCTCACCAGACGTGACTCCGGTGAAGATTGGAACTTGGAGGAATCGACCGTCATTGAGTCTCTGGATTGGAGACTCTGGGATCAGTGCGCCCTCAAGGTCTGGCTCGATGTGGGGCCACCACAGATTGTATGAAAATAGCTGCTTTTCCTGAAATCGAAGACGATAACAACCATTTTGTGACTTGACATTAAACGAATATTTTGTATGATATGTTCAATATTTCGAAATAAATTAAATAATGTTTACTGAAAGAATAAAATTTCTGGTCTGAATATAAGTTAACTAGCTGAAAAAGATGGGGAACTCTGTACTAACAGAAAGGAAACTGAAGGAAAATTTAAGTCGGAATTGACAGGATTCATGTAGCCATGATCGGACACCCTGCAGGATCGTAAATATTTGGGCACCGTATACAGGGTGTTACAAAAAGGTACATCCAAACTTTCAGGAAACATTCCTCACACACAAATAAAGAAAAGATGTTATGTGGACATGTGTCCTGAAACGCTTAATTTCCATGTTAGAGCTCATTTTAGTTTCGTCAGTATGTACTGTACTTCCTCGATTCACCGCCAGTTGGCCCAATTGAAGGAAGGTAATGTTGACTTCGGTGCTCGTGTTGACATGCAACTCATTGCTCTACAGTACTAGCATCAAGCACATCAGTACGTAGCATCAACAGGTTAGTGTTCATCACGAACGTGGTTTTGCAGTCAGTGCAATGTTTACAAATGTGGAGTTGGCAGATGCCCATTTGATGTATGGATTAGCACGGGGCAATAGCTGTGGAGCGGTACGTTTGTATCGAGACAGATTTCCAGAACGAAGGAGTCCCGACAGGAAGACGTTCGAAGCAATTGCTCGGCGTCTTAGGGAGCACGGAACATTCCAGCCTATGACTCGCGACTGGGGAAGACCTAGAACGACGAGGACACCTGCAATGGACGAGGCAATTCTTCGTGCAGTTGAAGATAACGCTAATGTCAGCGTCAGAGAAGTTGTTGCTGTACAAGGTAACGTTGACCACGTCACTGTATGGAGAGTGCTACGGGAGAACCAGTTGTTTCCGTACCATGTACAGCGTGTGCAGGCACTATCAGCAGCTGATTGGCCTCCACGGGTACACTTCTGCGAATGGTTCATCTAACAATGTGTCAATCCTCATTTCAGTGCAAATATTCTCTTTACGGATGAGGCTTCATTCCAACGTGATCAAATTGTAAATTTTCACAATCAACATGTGTGGGCTGACGAGAATCCGCACGCAATTGTGTAATCACGTCATCAACACAGATTTTCTGTGAACGTTTGGGCAGGCATTGTTGGTGATGTCTTGATTGGGCCCCATGTTCTTCCACCTATGCTCAATGGAGCACGTTATCATGATTTTATACGGGATACTCTACCTGTGCTGCTGGAACATGTACCTTCACAAGTACGACACAACATGTGGTTCGTGCACGATGGAGCTCCTGCACATTTCAGTCGAAGTGTTCGTACGCTTCTCAACAACAGATTCGGTGACCGATGGATTGGTAGAGGCGGACCAATTCCATGGCCTCCACGCTCTCCTGACCTCAACCCTCTTGAATTTCATTTATGGGGGCATTTGAAAGCTCTTGTCAACGCAACCCCGGTACCAAATGTAGAGACTCTTCGTGCTCGTATTGTGGACGGCTGTGATACAATACGCCATTCTCCAGGGCTGCATCAGCGCATCACGGATTCCATGCGACGGAGGGTGGATGCATGTATCCTCGCTAACGGAGGACATTTTGAACATTTCCTGTAACAAAGTGTTTGAAGTCACGCTGGTACGTTCTGTTGCTGTGTGTTTCCATTCCATGATTAATGTGATTTGAAGAGAAGTAATAAAATGAGCTCTAACATGGAAAGTAAGCGTTTCCGGACACATAACATATTTTCTTTCTTTGTGTGTGAGGAATGTTTCCTGAAAGTTTGGCCGTACCTTTTTGTAACACCCTGTATAAGCGCGATTATTATTCACTTGCGTAAGATTTTAACAGCTACATGTATTACCGATCAGTGGAGACATATACAAAACACAATGAAAACTAAAGAATTACATATTTTTACCCATGTTTTAAAAATAAATACCGAAAGGGCAGTACACAATGGTATAGCTGTTTACTTCTCTGCCCACAATTTCTCGACAGATTTGCAGTTCGGTTTTACGAACAGCCCTTCACTTGACTAGCTCATCTTGCGGGGGTTTCGGAGGTGGTTATTAAACACTTCTGTGATCTAACAAAACTTTAACCATCTGGTTCACCATGTGGTATTAAATAAATTAAGACACTGTGTAATAAGGGCTAAGGCATTAAACTGGTTTGGGTCTTGTACGGACATTAGGTTGTCTTATACGCTACTCTTCTCCTTCCTGGCTGAATACTAGTGTTGAAGATATTCCGGAAGCAGTTTATCTCCGTTGGCTCCAAAGGTGTTAACCCCCCCCCCTCCCCCCCCCCACCCCTTGCTTCACCCCCAGCGGGTTGGGCGGGTGGCAACTTCCAAATAGCCGGCCGCGGTGACCGTGCGGTTCTGGCGCTGCAGTCCGGAACCGCGGGACTGCTACGGTCGCAGGTTCGAATCCTGCCTCGGGCATGGGTGTGTGTGATGTCCTTAGGTTAGTTCGGTTTAAGTAGTTCTAAGTTCTAGGGGACTTATGACCTAAGATGTTGGGTCCCATAGTGCTCAGAGCCATTTTTGAACTTCCAAATCTGAAAGGGAAATATCCTATTCTTTGTTTTGGTTTAGTTTTATGATAGAATCAGATTCCACAGGGAGAAACTTAACTTTTGTAGGTAATTCTTTTTTCGTCGCATGACGTGTGGCTCTGAAATCGACAAAAAACAGAACTGAGTTCAAAATCGGTATTATATCGAGAAAAATGCATTTGATCAAACCAGACGTGTTCATGAAATGTAAAAAAAAGATTCTTTGAGGTTTGTCCTCTCACCTCTCAACTATTGGGTGCTTATTTGTAAGAATTATTTCGCGGTAAGCGCTCAAAAATGTCGCCGCCCACTTCGATGCTCATGGATTAATTCGACACAACTGACAAGTGTTTCTGATGTAATCATCTGACATGCATTGGTGATACGCTGAATCATGTTATTGTACGTTGTTGGCACTTCATTATAAACTTCAGTCTTCAAGTAAACCTACAAACAAGAGTCAGGCGAAGTAAGATCTAGGCAACTTCCCGTCTCCTCCGATCCACCGACGACTGGATACGCGACCTAATACTTCCCATGTTGCTACAGAATAATGTGCTGGTCAGCCATTATGGTGAAACCACGCAAGTCCAAGAGAAGGTCTGCAAGCAATACCGGAAGATCATCCCCCAAGAAAATTACATATGTATCACTATTTCAGGTGCCATCGATGAGGATGGATCAATAAGTTTGTCACCAAATATTCAACACCAAACATTTACATTCCATGGATGCTTTGATCCTTCTAAAATATGAGGCAAAATTGTTCTATGGAATGCCGAACTCCTCGTATAGCGCCTCGGATGACACGAAACGTCCTACCTACGGCAAATCGGTACCATCTGTAGTGTCTGGGTATAATTAGAAGTATTTAAAACAATAATACGTTAACTTGGTGTCAGCAAGAATCAGTACGTGTACGAAAAAGACAATTCTTTCGCTTCGAATCTTGATTTTTGTGAGGAGTATTGACTTTTGATAGTTTATTTCTGATCGTATAGAATACTGTTTTGTATTTCACGTAAGAATGAGTGGTTACAACGTGTGCTCAGTTAGAAAAGCTACGAAGCATCGTATCGAACGCGGCGTCGAAGCAGTATGTCGTTAAAGCGTCTAAAGAATAGCTATGAGGCTGAGCGCAGTTCTTAAAGAGTCGGCGCCTTGCTAAGAAACTCAAAGACAGTGGACAGGATTTTTATTTCAATTGCGGACTGAGCCAGGGGGTTATAAATTTTATTGTTGTTTTCTCTGTTATTTCTCAACACGTGAAATATAAAATGTGCAGTGCAGACATCACGTTGCAAGAACTAAGTCCTCGAGGCTTAGGGCTTTCACAGTAATTATTACTTGTGCAAACTGCCCAGAAGTAGCTGTTCCAAGTAGTGAGCTTATACGGAAGGCAAATGAAATCATCCGTCGAATCCTCCTAGAATGCGCCTGCTTGGAGTAAAACTAAACATAATTGTAAATTTTTGTGTGTTCGTGGAATGGCAACGATCGATATTTCGAATGATAAGCTAGTGGATGTGATTCCGATTATAGTGAAAAAAGTAAGAAAGGCAAGTCCTGGGTAGCAGATTAATGGTAAGAGCTTTCTAAAAGTTGATTTTTCTGGTTTATTCATGTCTGTAACATTTCAGAACTTCAAACGCGTATTTCTCGGAATATGATTTTTCAAATCAGCACGCAGCATAACTCAAACGCCCAAAACATTGTCAAGGAAACGCTTCTTTTAGGCCATTACAGTAATGTTACCCCTTAACCATTGTGGGTTTCCCACATTCCAATAGTGCATGTTGTGTCAATTAATTATACCATGGTCCCTGATGGTCCACACGACAGAGAACAGTACTCGAGAAAAGCAGATGGGGTGTCTCTCTATTTGTTTAAACGACTACTGGCAAAATGTTGTTCGGTTCTGGAAATTCCTGACGGAGGGAAATATGAAGCGGATTAAATTTTGTACGTTTCAAAATTCGGCAAACAGTAGTCTACTTCTCGATTCACGAACTAAACTGCCGAGCGCTAATGTGGAGGATGCTGATAACGCAATTACATTATTCTGTCTAGCAACTGTTTTTCGACGGTTCCATTTTCGTGTTTATACACTTCCGTCGGTGGAGAACTGTCAAATATGCCGACGGAAAGAAGCTGTGGATCGCACCCTGTTTGGAAAACGTTAAGTATGCAGGATTACAGCTTTATCGATCTTCCTACCACTTTCTCCATAAACAAAAACCGTTTCTGTTTTCTCTTCTGTCGCAATAGTCTGCTTTCCAAATGGCAACGCAGTAGGGTCATGAAGGAACGTATTTATCAAATGAGGGACGACGTGCATGCCATGCGATCATGTCAAATTATGAATAAACGAATGTTTCAAAACAACTATACGGAGGAAATTGCAAAACATTGAGTCGTTTGCGACGCATGTCTTTGATTATGTTTTACATCCAATGAATTTCTTCGAAATAATACTGTTTTGGAACTCACCTATGTTGTTAGTCGATTGCAGCCTCATCTATGACGCAACACCAAAAGTGTTCCGCATGAAAGTTACGTATTTTTTCCTGTAGATTCTGATTCTACAATAAAATACGATGTTCCTATTTAAGACGGAAATAATAATGATTTTTTAATTTAAGAATTAAGTATGGTTTGAGGCACTCGGAAGACTGAGGTCAGAGGCTCCAAATGTGGTGGCATGGAATCAATGAGGACCTGGAAACGTTCCTGGGAAGGTCACAATCAACAATGACAACTGGAGAACAGTGATGAACTCATTCCTGCCCATCGTCACCCGAAAAGTGTGCCATATCCTCCATGCCAGACCAATCGCCTGACGTGATGACACTGTAAGACGTCGTGGCCTCCTGACCTTCACTGCTTACATGTTCCGCCCTCACAACCATGTTCCGCACATCAAGACGCTTCATTCGAACCCAAACTCGATAAGATAAAGTCAATGTTGTATGAATTCATGTAAACGATATGCAATTGACAAATGAGCGCACTGTGGTTGAGATACTTGAGGCTGGCGTGCACACATACATTCCAGACACGACGGTCATAGAGGCTTTTAGTTTGGGAGAGAGGCCGCACAACGGGACGCCAGGCCCTTCAGAGGACGACCCAGCCCATATCGGCCAGTGACCGCCCGTAGCAGACAGCGTGGGCCCGAGTGGAAAGGGGGGAACAACCCCGTGTTCAGCTTAAAAGCAAATTCCGCTACATAGTGTGGGAGCGCCCAGCCTACACATTCTTTACACATAGCATGCAGTTTCAGAGATTTTCACAGGGAGACAGCAAACGCCAAACGTCAAAACTACAATCTTCCGGTTCAAATGGTTCAAATGGCTCTGAGCACTATGGGACTCAACTGCTGAGGTCATTAGTCCCCTAGAACTTAGAACTAGTTAAACCTAACTAACCTAAGGACATCACAAACATCCATGCCCGAGGCAGGATTCGAACCTGCGACCGTAGCGGTCTTGCGGTTCCAGACTGCAGCGCCTTTAACCGCACGGCCACTTCGGCCGGCCAATCTTCCGGATTGGTCGCCTTAAACGAAACGTCATTATGGAAGAGATCGAAAGACATACCCTTTCACGTCTGGTGTGGAGAGGCGCCGTTCCGTTGTCGCTCTTGGAGCGAGAACACGTAACGAGAGCGTGCGCGCTCGTACGTGTACTCGAAAGAGCGAGGAACAGGTCTCTCCTCAGTACTTCACTGGGAGAGCACCTCTGTCGAGAGCGAATTGAAGTGCTGCTCTATATTGAGTCCTTGCGATTAAGCGTTGTTCACTGTGTTGGCCGACATACTTATTATGCGGTTTGAACGGACAGAGTTATAGTTAAACGCCTGCGAGCGAATTTTGAGTGGCATCGCGGTGGACTGGTTATCTGACCGGTGTACCACGCCAATAGTTAGACTAGGGGCGAATAGGAATCCTTGACTTCATCAAGGCATAGGGAGAGTTTGATTGGCGAAGGTCAATCCAGATAGAACGAGAGTTATGTTTTTTGTCAGCAGCGAGCGGCGCAGACAGCAGTCATCGCAGCTTACAGTATTGTGCACTACAGCTATTGCGAGCCCCTTATTTCCTCCACAACAGTAGACTTAACTGCATATCACACGCGACAGCCGCGACCGTACCTAGCAACATTCTAAAGGATAATTATTCAAGTTGAGTAGGCGCGCCTCTGAGGCATTCTTCCAAGGCAACAAGCATCTTAAACTTTGTATAGAAATTTCATTAGCGAATCCTATCCTTGAAAGGTAACGTCACATTCCGAAAAGAAGCAGGATATAACTTACTCAATTCATAACTAAAAGTGTCATTGTGATTTCTCAAAATTTTTGCAAAATAAATAATAACTTTCGTTAGTTTCATGTTTTTCTGACACTAACTAGCACTACTCTAGTACTCAAGTATCCCACTAGTTACGTAAGAAATGTTGTGAATTTTTGTTTCATTTCCTTACAGCGGACGACTCCAGAAGATGTTTATTGCTGAAAGTTTTTCAGGCATTTCTCTTTAGAACGTTAGGAGCGTCTGTCTGACTTCTGTAGCATTGTGGGGGTGGAAATTGCATCTTGCAGGAGGCACAGGGTAAAGGGTACATCTCAGATTAATCCGTTGCGCAGAATAACAGATTAATCCGTCGCACATCAGAACACGTACAATTCACCACAGAAAGCCGCAGTGTGTGGCCGCGCGGTTTAAGGCGCCATGCCACGGATTGCGTGGGCCCTCCCACCGGACGTTCAAGTCCTCCCTCGACCATGGGTGTGTGTGTTGTTCCTAACATAAGTTTATTTAAGTAGTGTCTAAGTCTAGGGACTGATGACCTCAGCAGTTATTCCCTTTGGAATTCATACACACAATTCACCACGGAAAGTTTTCACGGAGGAAACTGGTGGACACCCGTGTCAGTTCTCTAGTTCGGAACCAACGCTGTGGACGATGCTGTACAGACCATTACGCCCTTTCACACAAAGGACTCTTAACACCGATTTGTTTTAATATCGGCCGGCCGCGGTGGTCTAGCCGTTCTAGGCGCTCAGTCCGGAACCGCGCGACTGCTACGGTCGCAGGTTCGAATCCTGCCTCGGGAATGGATGTGTGTAATGTCCTTAGGTTAGTTAGGTTTAAGTAGTTCTAAGTTGTAGGGGACTGATGACCACAGATGTTAAGTCCCATAGTGCTCAGAGCCATTTGAACCATTGTTTTAATATCGCATTGTCCAGTAACCTAGCGTCGCTACATGCGATCCTCTCCTAAACTCTTGTTCTCCACGCGTATCACTGTAGTACATGCACGGCCTGTACGAGCTGAAATATCACGGCGGGAAAAACTCTTTTCTCAGATACCAATTATAGTGCCCTGTTAGAATTCATTCAAATTCGCATATGGAAAACTTTGACGTCAACGAATTATATTATCACTTGCTTTCAGGTTTCCACTTAGTTTTACATCTTTGCGTCATGGTTTGCCATAAAACAGACTTTTTCGTTCACATACAAGAGGCCACCGTTGGAGGCACATGTATAAATTATTCTTTGAAATCTCAATCACTTATTGTGGGCACACTGTATTACATGTGCCTACATAACATATTTCTGGGTTTGTGAGAATCTGCTAAGGGTTAACTTAGGTGCTATTCACCAAAAAAAGTCGGCAAAATAATTTGTTCCAAAGGGGGCGCGACGGTTCGCGGCTCCTCCTGAAACAAATTATTTTGCCGACTCCCCCCCCCCCCTCCTCGTACATACATCAAAAAAGTTTTGCATCACCCCAGTTCCCAGAACTCCTGAAGACAGACGGATATTGTATCACAGGCACAGTCCCTTCGACTGGTCAGAGATGTCACTAAACCCGCCCAAAGATGTAAACAACCATGCGTGAGCAGAGCCTATTAGACGGATAGGGTTCGACAGCCGATCAGTTTCAGTCATTCCATCAGGAAGTACGTACACGGCTCGTGTTGTCTGTAGTTCAACCATGCCGAGACGGTCAGTACCGCGGTTCGATCGCGTCCGCATTGTTAATTTGTGCCAGGAAGGGCTCTCAACAAGTATCCAGGCACCTCGGAGTGAACCAAAGCGATGTTATTCGGACATGGAGGAGATACAGGGAGACAGGAACTGTCGATGACATGCCTTGCTCAGGCCGCCCAAGGGCTACTACTGCAGTGGATGACCGCTACCTACAGTTTATGGCTCGGAGGAACCCTGACAGCAACGCCTTCATGTTGAATAACGATTTTCGTGCAGCCACAGGACACCGTGTTATGACTAAAACTGTGTGCAATAGGCTGCATGGTGCGCAGCTTCACTCCCGACGTCCATGGCGATGTCCTGCTTTGCAACCACGACACCACGCAGCGCGGTACAGATGCTCCCAGCAACATGCCGAACGGACAGCTCAGGATTGGTATCACGTTCTCTTCACTGATGAGTGTCGTATATGCCTTCAGCCAGACAATCGTCGGAGACGTGTTTGGAGGCAACCTGGTCAGGCTGAACGCCTTAGACACACTGTCCCGCGAGTGCAGCAATGTGATGATTTGGTGGTTCCCTGCTGTTTTCGAGTGGCATTATGTGGGGTCGGCGTACGCCGCTGATGGTGGCATCCTCCGACCGATAGAGCAACGATATCGGCAGCATATTGGTGAGGCATTCGTCTTCATGGACGACAATTAGCGCCAGCATCGTGCACATCTTGTGAGTGACTTCCTTCAGGATAACATCGTTCAACTAGAGTGACCAGCATGTTCTCCAGACATTACCCCTATCGAATATGCCTGGGATAGATTGAAAAGGGCTGTTTATGGACGACGTGACCCACCAACCACTCTGAGGGATCTACGCCGAATCGCCGTTATGTGAACTTGTGGATAGTATACCACGACGAATACGGGCATGCATCAATGCAAGGGGACGTGCTACTGGGTATTAGAGATACTGGTGTGTACAGCAATCTGCACCACCACCTCTGATGGTCTCGCTGTATGGTAGTACAACATGCAATGCGTGGTTTTCATGAGCAATAAAAAGGGCGGAAATGATGTTTCTGTTGATCTCTATTCCAATTTTCTTTACAAGCTCCGGTACTATTGGAGCCGAGGTGATGCAAAACTTTTTTTTTATGTGTGTCCTTGGCCCAAAAACTGCCCATTGCATCTATTTACTTCAGTTAAGTTACGGCAGCAATAATAACGACAGGATTAGAGAGTGTCCTTGAAGTACATCTCAGTTAAAGATCTTTAAAAAAATTGTCATACATTTGTATCATTCAAACGAGGTGAACTTTAACGTTACAACGAGTTTATAAATAACCACGGCTGTATATGCAATTACTGAAACTGTACGGGTATGTGTGTTTCACTAAATATTTTTTTACAAATTATTTCACTAATTAGTCGGTTACAGTTTAACTGTTTCCATCTACATTGCTTTAATTCATTTAGAATGTTAATATTTGAAATATCTCGTCATGAAAATGGCGACAGAAAAATAGTCAATATTTAAATGCCAGTTTTAAAACTGTTACATTTAAACTGATCATCCAAAAAAGGAAATAAGTGAGTAGAATTAAACACGGTTCTAAATTGTGAAACTTCCTAACGCTTGCACGTTTAGTGTGATGCGTGTGCTTCAATTTGTGAAGAAAGCAGATCCATTTTTTGACCTATCTCTGAAACAGTAACTCGCAGATCTGCTTCCAGTTGCAGTCGTTACTAATACAGTATTTCGTCTTAATTAATGCAACACCGGAAAATGTTGACTCACTCAAGTACGTGGACGAGAAGAGTAACAACACATCGCCCGCAACTCGTGGTCGTGCGGTAGCGTTCTCGCTTCCCACGCCCGGGTTCCCGGGTTCGATTCCCGGCGGGGTCAGGAATTTTCTCTGCCTCGTGATGGCTGGGTGTTGTGTGCTGTCCTTAGGTTAGTTAGGTTTAAGTAGTTCTAAGTTCTAGGGGACTTATGACCACAGCAGTTGAGTCCCATAGTGCTCAGAGCCAGTAACAACACATCTACTGCCCTTCTTGCTAAACTGGAATGATCATTCAGAGATTACCACAGTTTTTTTCAAGAGATTTCGATTTAAGTTCATTTCGTAATGTTCTATCACTCGAGCGTTCTATTGGCTCCTAATGTTCTGCTGTTGGCAAGAGTCTGACTAGTGTTCTGTTATGATAGTATCGAACGGGTTGCGTATCCAATAGTAATCAGACGAAGGTTCTGGAAATTTATTATAGAATTGTTGACGGTTTTCGAGATGTACTACGCCAGTTCTATTAAACTTGCCCCCATCCAACTCATTTTCCTTCACGAAGTTGTTCAGGCAAAATAACATCACGCAGTTACCCTTCTCCATCTGTGTTTTTCGCATAAGGGCAGCCACTTTTTTCTTTTAAGAATGTTACTATTTCGGCCTTGAAGTGATGATAAGATCATTTAGTTTCTTGAAAATGTCGGCCAAGTGGTACAATATTAAAATCCTTCTTCGTCGAGAAAACAGACCCGTGAATATGCGACTCAACAGGAAAAGACGAAGTTCGTTTCAGATCTACAACGCGACGAAAAACATTATTACGGGACGACTAACGCACACTACGTGATCAAAAGTATCCTGACACCTGGCTGAAAATGACTTACAAGTTCGTGGCGCCCTCCATCGGAAATGCTGGAATTCAATATTGTGTTAGGGCACCCTTAGTCTTGATGGCAGCTTCCACTCTCGCAGGCATATGTTCAATCAGGTGCTGGAAGGTATCTTGGGGAATGGCAGCCCATTCTTCAAGGAGTAGGCCTATTGCACTGAGGAGAGGTATCGATGTTGTCGGTGAGGCCTGGCACGAAGTCGGCGTACCAAAACATCCCAAAGGTGTTCTATAGGATTCAGGTCAGGATTCTGTGCAGGCCCGTCCATTACAGGAATGTTAGTGTTGTGTAATCACTCTGCCACAGGCCGTGCATTATGAACAGGTGTTCGATCGTGTTGAACGATTCAATCGCCATCTCCGAATTGCTCTTCAACAGTGGGAAGCAAGAAGGTGCTTAAAACATCAGTGTAGGGCTGATACTGTGATAGTACCACGCAAACAAGGGGTGCAAGCCCCCTCCATGAAAAACACGACTACACGATAACACCACCAGCTCCGAATTTTACTGTTGGCGCTACACACGCTGGCAGATGACGTTCACCGGGCATTCGTCATACCCACACCCTGTCATCGGATCGCCACATTTTGTACCGTGCTTCGTCATTCCACAGAACGTTTTTCCACTGTTCAGTCGTCCAATGTTTACTCTCCTTAGACCAAGCGAGGCGTCGTTTGGCATTTACCGGCGTGTTGTGTGGCTTATGAGCAGCCGTTCGACCACGAAATCCAAGTTTTCTCACCTCCCGCCTAAATTTCATAGTGCTTGCAGTGGATCCTGATGCAGCTTGGAATTCCTGTGTGATGGTCTGGATAGATGTTTGCCTATTACACGTTACGACCCTCTTCAACTGTCGGCGGTCTCTGTCAGTCAACAGACGAGGGCGGCCTGTACGCGTCCCTTCATTTTTGCAATTCACTATCACATCGGAAACAGTGGACCTAGGGATCTTAAGAAGTGTGGAAATCTCGCGTACAGAGTATGACACAAGCGACACCCAATCACCTGACCACGTTCGAAGTCCGTGAGTACCGCGGAGAGCCCCAATCTGCACTCTCACCATGTCTAATGACTACTGAAGTCGCTGATACGGAGTACCTGGCAGTAAGTGGCAGCACAATGTACCTAATATGAAGAACGTATGTTTTGGGGGGTGTCCGGATACTTTTGATCACATAGTTTATCTCCGTGTGCAATAGAAGCGAATCATGGTATAGGCCAGCTGCTCCCCAAGAACGGACAATAGCCTAATGTTTAAAGCCCGTGCTTTCGCAAAATGTTCAACACTGACTACATCGTTCAGCGCTTCACTGAATTTCGATTGTACTATTTTATAAGCCATTGTGTGAATTTTACAGAAGGAGAAACAGCACACATTATATTGAACCTCGCATCCGTGTTTGTAACAACACAATTTTTGCATGACATACTGTCAACAATTAAGGAATTCGCCTGTAGTCCTCCCTTCCAAAACTTTATAAAGTCCTCACATATTTCATTTTCATAACACTAGCGTACAGAAGCGAGATGCGAAAGATTTCCGATGTCGATACTGTCATCAAGTTGCAGGGCGAATTTCGGGCCATCATGAAGACGTGGTAACAATTAATTCGTCATGTTGGCGACTCTTGCATCAATACAACCACATATCATCTGAGAGTGGTATCGACTTCAGACTCTCACCAAACCTTTCTCCATCGATTTTGACAGCTGGGGGAAGAAGTACTTTCTCACCAATAAAGCGTAGTGATTTGGATTTTGCAATTAAGTTGGTTGGTTGGTTTTGGGGGAGGAGACCAGGCAGCGAGGTCATCGGTCTCATCGGATTAGGGACGGATGGGGAAGGAAGTCGGCCGTGCCCTTTGAAAGGAACCATCCCGACATTTGCCTGGAGTGATTTAGGGAAATCACGGAAAACCTAAATCAGGATGGCCGGACACGGGATTGAACCGTCCTCCCGAATGCGAGTCCAGTGTATTAACCACTGCGCCACCTCGGTCGGTGCAATTAAGTAGGGCACATCTTAGGAACTCATACGTCTTTTGAAGAATGTGACGTTTCTTTTTTATTTGTTAATTATGACGCTCAAAACTTTCTGTGGGTGTACTTGCATGGTTGGGATGTTTTGTCTGGATGTATCTTTTCAAGCTATCGTTGTCTAAAATAAAAACCATTTCGTGGTCTTCCTCGTTAGTCAAAAGAATGCTGGAAATGCCTAATGTCAGATAATCAACTTGATAGTTTACGCACTTGGTTTTCAGTTTAGAACTAACATTGCTGATAGACCAGAGCAAGACGTGTAAGAAGAATGTACTTCGATTAAATTCGAATCTTTTTCCTTATGAGAACTGCGTGCTTTTGGAGAAGAGAGGGTCAGTGAATCACTACCATGGGATCTCTTGTTCTCACGGAGAATGTGTCACTTATCCTTGGGAATGGCGGAACATGTAACGCTTCAGATCCGGTTAACTAGTTCCACTGAACACGCACTTTAATTCGACTTCTAGTTAACTTACTACCTATGAACTGATTTCGGAAGCCTGTCTCAAATCGAGTGTTGTAGAATTTTAGAACATGTTTTTTGCTCGCGTATCATGTCGTTTCTGGAAACCCAGAATCTACTCTGTAGGAATCAACATGGATTCCGGAAACAGCGATCGTATGAGACCCAACTCGCTTTGTTTGTTCATGAGACCCTGAAAATATTAGATACAGGCTCCCAGATGCCATTTTCCTCGACTTCCGGAAGGCGTTCGATACAGTTCCGCACTGTCGCCTGATAAACAAAGTAAGAGCCTACGGAATATCAGACCAGCTGTGTGGCTGGGTTGAAGAGTTTTTAGCAAACAGAACACAGCATGTTGTTCTCAACGGAGAGACGTCTACAGACGTTAAAGTAACCTCTGGCATGCCACAGGGGAGTGTTATGGGACCATTGCTTTTCACAATATATATAAATGACCTAGTAGATAGTGTCGGAAGTTCCATGTGGCTTTTCGCAGATGATGCTGTAGTATATAGAGAAGTTGCAGCATTAGAAAATTGTAGCGAAATGCAGGAAGATCTGCAGCGGATAGGCACTTGGTGCAGGGAGTGGCAACTAACACTTAACATAGACAAATGTAAAGTATTGCGAATACGTAGAAAGAAGGATCCTTTATTGTATGATTATATGATAGCGGAACAAACACTGGTAGAAGTTACTTCTGTAAAATATCTTGGAGTGTGCGTGCGGAACGATTTGAAGTGGAATGATCATATAAAATTAATTGTTCGTAAGACGGGTGGGTACCAGGTTGAGATTCATTGGGAGAGTCCTTAGAAAATGTAGTCCATCAACAAAGGAGGTGGCTTACAAAACACTCGTTCCACCTATACTTGAGTATTGCTCATCAGTGTGGGAACCGTACCAGATCGGGTTGACGGAGGAGATAGAGAAGATTCAAAGAAGAGCGGCGCGTTTCGTCACAGGGTTATTTGGTAAGCGTGATAGCGTTACGGAGATGTTTAGCAAACTCAAGTGACAGACTCTGCATCGCGGTGTAGCTTGCTGTCCAGGTTTCGAGAGGGTGCGTTTCTGGACGAGGTATCGAATATATTGCTTCCCCCTACTTATATCTCGCGAGGAGATCAAGAATGTAAAATTAGAGAGATTCGAGCGCGCACGGAGGCTTTCTGGTAGTCGTTCTTCCCGCGAACCATACGCGACAAGAACAGGAAAGGGAGGTAATGACAGTGGCACTTAAAGTGCCCTCCGCCACACACCGTTGGGTGGCTTGCGGAGTATAAATGTAGATGTAGATGTTAGTCGCAGTGGCTGTGATTAACAATCCATCATTGTAGTCAACGTTGCAAGGAAGTAGCGGTCACATTGTCAAATGGCTTATTGTCATTAGTGGTTGTTATTTGCTTGGTAAGTAGCCCATGAGGGTAATCGGTGACAGTTTTTCAGTTTTGCTGCTGACAGCATCTAGTGGTCAGTTCTTGTGACATAAGCCAGCAAATTAGAGACGTGGGAGCTTCTTAACTTGGTTAATAGAAATGAGAACCTGACGCTAGCAATATTTGTTCACCAGAGGCCTTTTTCTTGCATAATATGAAACGCAAATATTTCAGTAATAGGAGGTACTACTCGACCTCTATATTATTCTCTGCGCCCCGGTCTTTTTATTTACTTTTATTTTGTTGTAGTCATCAGTCTTCTGGGTGGTTCATGGTGTGGGTTCCTGTAGTCATGTCCTAGTTCATGAACCACGGGCAACGTATGAGTGGCCAAGTAAGTGGTCCAGACAGTCGGGATACCAGTTACTTTGGAATAAGGCTGGGCATCTCGGACGTATTCTGAGTCGTGGTCACCTTTGTGCTCATACGGCAAAGACTACCAAATCCACCGGTTAGTCCCTCAGCCGTTAGGGGTAAAACCCAATGGGACTTGGGGCAAGTAAGGCTAGCAACCTGCTTCCCTGGTACTTTAAATATGATGCTGGCAACAATCAGAGCAAAATGCCTCGGACCTTTGGAGGTGACGGAGTCCCACCTCTAACTGACAAACCAGGGACTCGTAAGATACGACTTGGCAAACAAATGGTAATGAGATGGGGAGCTATTAATATCAATGGGGGCTACTCTGGGAAGAAGGTAGAGCTGGCAGAGGCTGCTAGTAAGATGGGGCTGGACGTTTTAGCTGTTAGTGACATTCGGATAAGGGGTGAGAAAGAAGAGGAAGTGGGAGAATACAAGGTCTACTTGTCAGGAGTCAAAGCAGGAATAGCACAATGGGGTGTAGGGCTTTACATCAGGAAAGGAATGGAACCCAGCGTAGTTGCAATAAGGTATGTAAACGAACGACTTATGTGGATAGATTTGACAGTGTCTAGCAAGAAAATTAGGATTGTGTCAGTATATTCGCATTGTGAAGGGACTGATCAAGATAAGACGGATAGTTTTTATGAGGCACTCAGTGATGTAGTTGTTAGAGTAAAGGACAAGGACAGTGTTCTGCTCATGGGTGATTTTAACGCCAGGATTGGAAATCGAACAGAAGGGTATGAAAAGGTTATGGGTAAATTTGGAGAGGATATGGAGGCCAACAGGAACGGGAAGCAACTCTTGGATTTCTGTGCCAGTATGGGCTTAGTAATCACAAACTCCTTTTTTAAACATAAGAACATTCACCGGTATACTTGGGAAAGCAGGGGAACCAGATCTGTCATTGACTATATAATAACAGATCAGGAATTCAGGAAGGCTGTGAGGGACACACGTGTATTCAGGGTATTCTTTGATGACACTGATCATTATTTAATCTGTAGTGAAATTGGGATTGTGAGGCCGAAAGTGCAGGAGGTCAGGTCCATATGTAGGAGGATAAGAGTGGAGAAACTTCAGGATAAGGAAATCAGGCACAAGTACATAACAGCGATCTCAGAAAGGTACCAGTTAGTTGAATGTAGTCAATTACAGTCATTGGAAAAGGAATGGACAAGGTACAGGGACACAGTACTAGAAGTGGCTAAAGAATGTCTTGGAACAGTAGTGTGTAAAAGTAGGAGGAAGCAAACAGCTTGGTGGAATGACACAGTCAAGGCAGCCTGTAAAAGGAAAAAGAAGGCGTATCAAAAATGGCTACATACTAGAACTCAGGTAGACAGAGAAAGTTATGTTGAAGAAAGAAACAAAGCCAAACAGATAATTGCAGCATCCAAGAAGAAATCTTGGGAAGACTTTGGAAACAGGTTGGAGACATTGGGTCAAGCTGCTGGAAAACCATTCTGGAGTGTAATTAGCAGTCTTCAAAAGGGAGGTAAGAAGGAAATGACAAGTATTTTGGACAGGTCAGGAAAACTGCTGGTGAATCCTGTGGATGCCTTGGGCAGATGGAGGGAATATTTTGAAGAGTTGCTCAATGTAGGTGAAAATACGATCAGTAATGTTTCAGATTTCGAGGTAGAATGGGATAGGAATGATGATGGAAATAGGATCACGTTTGAGGAAGTGGAGAAAATGGTCAATAGATTGCAGTGCAATAAAGCAGCTGGGGTGGATGAAATTAAGTCGGAACTCGTCAAATACAGTGGAATGTCAGGTCTTAAATGGCTACACAGATCTCTTTAATCAGCGTTGTGGGTAAAATCTTCTCAGGTATTGTTGAAAGGAAAGTGCGAGTATTGGTTGAGGAGCAATTGGATGAAAATCAGTGTGGTTTACGCCTCTTAGAGGTTGTCAGGACCAGATCTTTAGCTTAAGACAAATAATAGAGAAGTGTTATGAGTGGAACAGGGAATTGTATCTATGCTTTATAGATCTAGAAAAGGCATATGACCGGGTTCCTAGGAGGAAGTTATTGTCTGTTCTACGAGATTATGGAATAGGAGGCAAACTTTTGCAAGCAATTAAAGGTCTTTACATGGATAGTCAGGCAGCAGTTAGAGTTGACGGTAAATTGAGTTCATGGTTCAGAGTAGTTTCAGGGGTAAGACAAGGCTGCAAGCTGTCTCCACTGTTGTTCATATTATTTATGGATCATATGTTGAAAACAATAGACTGGCTGGGTGAGATTAAGATATGTGAACACAAAATAAGCAGTCTTGCATATGCGGATGACTTAGTTGTGATGGCAGATTCGATTGAAAGTTTGCAGAGTAATATTTCAGAGCTAGATCAGAAATGTAAGGACTATGGTATGAAGATTAGCATCTCCAAAACGAAAGTAATGTCAGTGGGAAAGAAATATAAACGGATTGAGTGCCAAATAGGAGGAACAAAGTTAGAACAGGTGGACGGTTTCAAGTACTTAGGATGCATATTCTCACAGGATGGCAACATAGTGAAAGAACTGGAAGCGAGGTGTAGCAAGGCTAATGCAGTGAGCGCTCAGCTACGATCTACTCTCTTCTGCAAGAAGGAAGTCAGTACCAAGACTAAGTTATCTGTGCACCGTTCAATCTTTCGACCAACTTTGTTGTATGGGAGCGAAAGCTGGGTGGATTCAGGTTACCTTATCAATAAGGTTGAGGTTACGGATATGAAAGTAGCTAGGATGATTGCAGGTACTAGTAGATGGGAACAATGGCAGGAGGGTGTCCACAATGAGGAAATCAAAGAAAAACTGGGAATGAACTCTATAGATGTAGCAGTCAGGGCGAACAGGCTTAGATGGTGGGGTCATGTTACACGCATGGGAGAAGCAAGGTTACCCAAGAGACTCATGGGTTCAGCAGTAGAGGGTAGGAGGAGTCGGGGCAGACCAAGGAGAAGGTACCTGGATTCGGTTAAGAATGATTTTGAAGTAATAGGTTTAACATCAGAAGAGGCACCAATGTTAGCATTGAATAGGGGATCATGGAGGAATTTTATAAGGGGGGCTATGCTCCAGACTGAACGCTGAAAGGCACAATCAGTCTTAAATGATGATGATGATGATGATGATGATGATCAGTCTTCTGGCTGGTTTGAGCGGATCGCCTTGAATTCCTCTCCTGGACCAACCTTTTCCTCTCAGCGTAGCACCTGCGACCTACGTCCTCAATTATTTACTGTATATATTCCAATCCCTGTCTCCCTGGGTAGATTTTACCCTCCACAGCTCCCTCTGATAAGATAGAAGTAACTCTTCGATATCTTAACCAGATGTCCTGAGGCGTAGCGCCGTATAACGATCCTGCCTTGGAGGCAGTTAAGTGGGAGATGTGACTCAGAGCTGGATAGTGACAGATGGTGACGCGAGACTGGATGCGCACGTAGTTTATGTATCAGCCGATAGAGGACTATATTGGATAGGAGGGGGGGGCTGTGATTTTAGTTTCGATTGTGCCCACTAGAGTGCACTACAGTAATAGCATGTTTTTCATAAACTATTCTAGTTTTCATAAAGTGTTATTATGTCTTTTTGTCTATGTAAAATGCTATAAATGTGTTTTAGCAGTATGAATGGTGCGTGAGTGTGGATTAATGTTAATATGAAGATAATTGTTTATCGAGTTATGTGGTAGGATCTAGTGTGGGAACATTTCGAAGAAGTATGGATATGAACAAAGGGGATTTTTGTAGAATAGATTTGTAAAGTAAGTTTATGGTAAAGGGAAAGTTAATTCATGTATAAATAACAATAGTAAATAACTTTATACGTAAGCAAAACTTCAGCATATTAGATAATTACGTCGGTAAAAAGGTGCAGTCGTTAGGTTTACTATTTTGCCATTGGTTATTGATGAAAAGCGCGGACTGACGCGGGAGAATGTTGTTTTGCTATTGGCTGTTGAGTAAACTGACCAATGGTAAAGCAATATTCTTCGCGCGCTTTTCTCTGCTGGTAGAGAAGACTTAGAGTATTCGACAGAGGAGTCGAAGCCTAGCCTTGAAACAGATCGGACGTGTGTAGTAGTAGTTCCGATGGAAATGATAAGTTGCCGGATCTAGCAGTGTTTCATACATCAAAAGTGTTGGAAAGTGACGGCATGATTATTCCGATGTGTGTGTAGAAATTTCGGAATTTTTAAGTGAATTTTGTGACGAGAAAAGACATATATTCCGCGTGGCGTATTGAGCAGGTCGGTGGCTATAAACTGCATTTGGTACCGACAGACTTAATATTTGGCGAGCATTCTCAATCAGTATTTTTGTAGCTATTGCGTTTTCGGGAAATCCAACACCATAAACTTGCTAACGTGAATCAAAGGGATTATGAGTGACTGTGTTAAGACTAGTACGGGCTTGGCAGTGATACTTGTTCACCTAAGTTTCAGAATATATTAATTGAGGACAAAATTTCCAAACTTCCATTTGTGTGAAAACTTTCTCCCGAAACGTAGATTAGTGACTTAAATTGCAACCTATTTCACGTCGAGGTACAGTAGGTTTCACTCGGCTTTCCTACTGATGATCTGCTGAGACAATGTTCACGGGTAGGTGCAGGTCCGTCGTAAAGGGACGGAAAGAACCGCACCGCCGCAGTCCTATCATGCTGTCCTTTCTTCTTGTCAGTGTTTTCCACATATTCCTTTCGTCGCTGCTTCTGCAGAGAGCCTCCTCATTCCTTACCTTAGAAGTCCACCTAATTTTCAACATTCTTATGTAGCATCGCATCTCAGTGCTTCGATTCTCTCCTGTTCCGGTTTCCCCACAGTCCATGTCTGAATAACATACAACGCTGTGTACCAAAAGTACATTCTCAGAAATTTCTTACTCAAATTAAGTCCTGTGTTTGATACTAGCAAACTTCTCTTGGCCAGGAATATCCTTTTTGCCAGTGCTGGTCTGCTTTTTATGTCCTTCTCACTCAGTCCGTCGTGGATTATTTTGCTCTAGGGAGGAATTCCTGAACTTCATCTACTTCGTGATCAGCAATCCTGATGTTAAATTCCTCGCTGTTCTCATTTCTGCTGCAGCTCATTACTTTTGTCTTTCTTTGTGATTTAAACAACCTACCATTTGTTAACTGGCTCTGGTAGCGGTCGTCACAATGTTATTAGGCTATCTGACCTCGATAACCTCTTTAATTCTTCCCTTGAACGTTGCTGGTTATTTCGATAGTACGCAAGCATCATTGACGTTCATCAGTCATTCATTCACATTCTTTAAATGTGCTGCATTTCTTCATCGACAGATCAGTTTTCGGCGATACGTACCGCATCAATCCAAAAAAGTTCAGATACTGAATTAATAGAAAATGAAGAATAGTTAATACGGCACTTTTAATCATTGGCGTGTTCTACATAGTCTCTCCCCACTTGATTACAACGACCAGAACATTCATACAACGGTATAAAACTGTCAAAAAGGCCTTGTTTGGGATGTTGTTCAACTCACATGTCACACTGACTTGAATGTCAGTTAAGTTGTGGAGTTAACGAGCATTTCGCTCTCATTTAAGTATATGGCCGAAAGAGTCAGCCTTCACGAATTGTGAAACGAACCCTGTCATCCAGGACCGGATGCAGATTCACCGCGAGATGGGGAAACTCACAGGCGTCTATTTTCTATTGATGCCTAAGTGCTGTAGTGGGCGAGTGAGACAGACGAGAACCTATGGCATAGGGAAACCCTAAAGAAGCCATTTGTGGCCGAGAAGACGTATGAGTGTTAAATATGGCGGACCTAAGATCGGCCTTAAAGGGAAACATTTATGGAAACTATTTAATTCTGTAGTAATTCAGGGAATCAAGCCACAGTAATTTTAATCTGCCATCCTCCATAAATTTTCATGGTGACCCCAATAAAACTTGAATATTCATCGTATCTATAATAGTTTAGAATTTACTTTTAAAGTGAAATTAACAAGAAGAGCATTATTAAACTGACAAATGTTGTAAATATCAAATATGTAACTTAATTTGTTTAAAAGATACAGTAGATTTAAATTATCTGTATTTACAGTTAAGGATCAGATCATCATTCCCTCCACACTGAACACATTGAACGATGACAGCATGACACCTTATTGAATCATTAGGTAATAGAATAATTGTTGTAAAGTTTAGTGCGTAATAGTTACTTTTGTTCTTTATTTATTTATCAGAAAGCACATTGGTGCAAGGCTACTGGCCGTGGCAGTCAGAGCTAAGAAGGAAATTATATTGGTTTTATGTAAAAAAATTTAACGTTTGTTATGTAATGGATATTATTGTTACTTTATTTAGAACGTGAAAGTGGTCACGCTTTGATTATTTAAATATATAAAAATGTAAATTAATGTAGAATAAGCTGTAGCCAATCAGACAGACGGCTTCAGGAAAGGGAACTGTCCTAGTTAGTTGAGTGAGGATGTTCGTCGCGAGGGAAAACGCGGCCGGAGACGGATAGATAGGGACAGTTCTGGTGCAGGCACCAAGGAGGACAGTTCGGCTAGAGACACCAAATGGCACAGTGCTGGTAGAGACGCGAAAGCGGACGGTCGGTCTTCAGGCAGCTAGGAAGTGAAACGACTTAGAAAATTTCGCGTTGTGTGGTATCGGGGACTTAAGCCTCTGAGAGGTGAGCAGCAGCGCGTCTGGTGTGAACTCTAACTTTTCGCAAAGCTAACGAGGTTGATTGTTGAACTTTTAATTCACGATGAGATTGTGAATGTTCGAACTGTGTCAAATGGATAAGCGCTCGAGTGTAACAGTAACTCTAAATACGACCACTTTCGCTATTAGTTTGCTTTACGAATGAACATTAATCTAAACAAAATCGCAACTGTGTGGCCCACATCATTTATAGGTCGTTAATTTAGTTCCCGATATTATTATTACTGTTATATGGTATGTTAACATTGTATTTCGCAAACTTGCCATCATCCAGACAATTTAACCAAAGTGTCACAAGTGTCTAACTTAGGGCGTGTAATGCGACACGTGCGGTTCAACTCCTAGACGAGTCTGAGCCAAGACATTTCGACGAAGAGAAACCGCATATGAGCCCGAACGTCTTTGGGATGTTAGCTCGCAGTTGTCAAAGCTTTGACCCTCCATGTGAATTTCCCCATTCGTCTTGTGGTAGGTTCGATTGATAATACCAAGTCTTGTCTCTCGTGATAATTCTTCCAAGAAAAGTATTGTCCACATTTTCCATTTCAGTGAAGTCGCGGCAGGTGTCCATGCGTCGTTGGTTTTGTTCAGGAGGCAAGGCTTGCGATACAAACTTTGCACTCTCTCATCTGTTCTTCGAAACATTCTGGACAATATCTGCCAACGCTCGATTTAGAGATGTCGCTCCACTGCTATTTGTTACACAACAACATTGCCTGACTACTGTCACAAGTACATTACTTAAGTGTTGCTCACAACTGACTTTTGGACTGCACATCTGTTGTTTACAGTTGTTAGTTTATGCCGCCACTCAAGTTACTGCCTTGATGTCGCTTATACACTAGAAATGAGACCAGTTCGGAACATTTTGGGCGGACATTGTATGCTTAACGCTCGGCCTGGTTGTTGTAATTAAAGTGCACCACAGCCGCAACTCAGTTCACACACACGATTGTTGATCGATGAAGTCCCTCATGGTACGCAAAAGTTATATTAATTTTTTTTTCGCTATAAAATATCACCTTTTTGTCCATTCATAATATGATATCCTACTGCTAAGTCACACAAATAAGCACGATTACATTCGTTCACTCATCCGTGTTGCCGCTCGCATTCCTCCTGTCTGACGTACACTAATTTGTTCTAGTATGGAATGTTGTTCATAGGTGCAACAGCTCTAGCTTCCTCGTGATTGTATCACAATCTGACGCACCCTTATGACCAACAATTTACGTACGATATTCCTATCGAGCGAGGTGTCGCAGTGGTTAGCAGACAGGACTCGCATTCGGGAGGACGAGGATTCAAACCCGCGTCCGGCCATCCTGATTTAGGTTTTCCGGAATTTCCCTACATTGATTAAGGAAAAAGCCGGTATGGTTTCTTTGATAGGACACTGCCGACTTCCTTCCCAATTTTTCCCTAAACCGAAGGGACCGATGACCTCGCTGTTTGGTCCCTTCCCTCAAACTAACCAACTAACCAAAGATATTCCTTTGGCCAATATCATGACGTGACTGAGTGCGCAGGTAACTGTTCGTATGTGTACGCTTCCTGAATATTTTGTGATTTAATGCACCATCTGCTCCCTTGTAAACTATATCGTGCATGTTCAGTAGGGTGCTATTCGTTTCAGTTTCAGTTGCAAATTATATTTTTGGTTGTGTGCTACTGAGGTTTTTGTAAGGGTTGGATGTTCCACTTTTCCATTTGGCCACAAATTAAAAATTACGTCCAACATGAATTCAGCACTGGGTGAAGTGGAGCAAAGTCAAGGACAGTGTTTTCGAAGGCTTCCACAAATAGATCTACAGCTACGGATGACCGTGGATCCCATTAATTGCTGCAAAATTGGTCATAAAATTCTACCCACGATTTAAAATACGGCAAATTTACACAGTATAGTCCTCCGTCAGGTCAATGATACACCAAGATTGGTGATCTTGTAGATAAAGTGCTATTTTCTCGATTTGTCTATTTGTGAAGAGAGACTTTATATCAACGCTTACTGTTACTTCTGATGTAATAGTAAAGAAATCTATACAATATAGACCAAGTTGTTGTCATTTACTTCGTGGCAGTTATAAAAGTTACACATTTTTGTCAGCCGGATGTTTGGCCAGGAGATATGTGAGTGAATCAACATGACTGATTATTGTTGTAGCGGACTTAACTCCTTCTAGATCGGGGTATCTTCATAAATTATCGGGGACCAGGAGCCTTAGGTATGAATCACTTTGCCGCGTCACGATTTAGTCTAGTCTGAGCAGACACTAGGCTCTCGTGAGTGTCGTGGCTGTGTGGTCGTCCATTGCTTCCTTCAAGTGGTTCTTGCAACAGATGCCTAAACGTCAAATATATCGCACAAGTTGACCCGGTCTTCGCTGACACCTGCCATGAAAGCCTACGTTTACAGGTTCTGTACATCATCAGATCCCAAGATTTTTGCTTTCCATGGGTGGTGTAATGGTGAGTGATAGTATGACAATAGAGACTGTAAGAAAACAATACCATTTAGAGGATGATAATTAAACGGACGCTACTAGTTACCGTCAGAAAACTTTTGGGTTGTCACTGGGAGGGCTACCACATAAAGTGCTGCAATGTCTTCCTAAAGGAACGCGCGGTTTAGGGAAACATACCATCAACGGATTCAACTGCCTGAGTAGTTACAGAATGAGAACTTACATAAACCCGCGTACTGTTGGTCATTAGTAATAATCGTCATTATTATTACCAGATTTCCGTAAATCCTATATCGACTTTTGCAATCAAATTGTGATACAATTATTTTGCTTTCCTTCGTAAAAAAAGAAAAATCCAGCAAATAACGCACCACGTCTGACATAACAAGCGAGCTGTCCACCAGTAGATCAGTAGCGTTGACAGAGCGCAGGAAGTCCACCAGCTCTTGCGAATCATTTGTCTCCAAACCGAGTACTGCACCAAGGCTGAAGGCGTTCTGACGGGCCAGCTCCAGAGACCCTGGCAGTCCAATGAAGTTCCCACTCTGGATGATAATTCTTGAGAAAAGATCTGTGGAAAATATTACTCTCCTGTACAAAAGTAGGTGAGAATGGGAATTCTCGCACCCTTAGAAATATTTTTAAGGAGTCACGTAAGTAAATCAATGTCACTAAATAGTAAATGCTCATTTATATGCTTTTTGTTTATCAAAAACTATTTAAATTCATCCTCTAATACTGATTAGTACCATTTAAACTGGAAGGCTAAGTTTGTTGATTAATATTTCGATTTTCAAAATTTTTCATCGAATCAAGTGAATGATAAACCTACATGTGAAGTGCACAAAGCAATAAAATAAATAATCAAGAACATTAACAATTATCTTATGAAAAACTTATCTTCGCAGAGACAGTGATCAGAGTAACTATGAAAATCTCTGAAGAGACAATAAAATCTCGTAGTGAAATCAAGAATGCGTTTTAGTGAGAATTACATAAAACGGAAAAGTGTCAAAAATTTCAATTGTATCAGAGATACCTGAAGATAATTTGCTGTAGGTGAAAAAATTTAAAAAACAGGAAAAGCGCTCGAGAAGAAGAAATTTATAATACAATGTTTCAATCCTATGACACAAAAAAACATTATAACAAAATAGTGACACCAGCATGCTTTTGTGTGATTCGATGTTTAATGTTGAATTACAAATTAGAAAAATTGTGAAAATGAAAACATCTCTAGCATATTTCTGCCATTTTCAGATAGTTCCTCATGACTGCTACCCTGCCCTTGTCGACGTCGTATGTAAGTTGGCCCTTAACCTCTCCATCACTCTGCTCCTGTCGCAATCCGTGCAGCTGCCACAGTGGGCGGTGGCAGTGGTAGGTGTAGAGGCACCCGGTTGTGAAATGTAGTCTCTGTTGTTGGCGGTATCATCGTCAGGTTCGGACTTCACTGTAAGGGAGCACTTTGCTTTATCTCGACTCAGATGTAAATTGAGTTCATGGTTCAGAGTAGTTTCAGGGGTAAGACAAGGCTGTAACCTGTCTCCACTGTTGTTCATATTATTCATGGATCATATGTTGAAAACAATAGACTGGCTGGGTGAGATTAAGATATGTGAACACAAAATAAGCAGTCTTGCATATGCCGATGACTTAGTTGTGATGGCAGATTCGATTGAAAGTATGCAAAGTAATATTTCAGAGATCAGAAATGTAAGGACTATGGTATGAAGATTAGCATCTCCAAAACGAAAGTAATGTCAGTGGGAATGAGATATAAACGGATTGAGTACCAAGTAGGAGGAACAAAGTTAGAACAGGTGGACAGTTTCAAGTACTTAGGATGCATATTCTCACAGGATGGCAACATAGTGAAAGAACTGGAAGCGAGGTGTAGCTAATGCAGTGAGCGCTCAGCTACGATCTACTCTCTTCTGCAAGAGGGAAGTCAGTACAAGACCAAGTTATCTGTGCACCTTTCAATCTTTCGACCAACTTTGTTGTATGGGAGCGAAAGCTGGGTGGATTCAGGTTACCTTATCAATAAGGTTGAGGTTACGTATATGAAAGTAGCTAGGATGATTGCAGGTACTAGTAGATGGGAACAATGGCAGGAGGGTGTCCACAATGAGGAAATCAAAGAAAAACTGGGAATGAACTCTATAGATGTAGCAGTCAGGGCGAACAGGCTTAGATGGTGGGGTCATGTTACACGCATGGGAGAAGCAAGTTTACCCAAGAGACTCATGGGTTCAGCGGTAGAGGGTAGGAGGAGTCGGGGCAGACCAAGGGGAAGGTACCTGGATTCGGTTAAGAATGATTTTGAAGTAATAGGCTCAACATCAGAAGAGGCACCAATGTTAGCAGTGAATACGGGATCATGGAGGAATTTTATAAGGGGGACTATGCTCCAGACTGAACGCTGAAAGGCATGATCAGTCTTAAATGATGATGATGATGATGATGCTGATGATATGTAGGCCCCTGTATTTTTATTTAGACTGTCTTGGGCACTAATTTCAACGGCGTCTTTGATCATGCAATCCCAGGAGGAGGAAGATTTCCTTGGTTTTGTTGTAGTTTATAGCACGGCTACGAGTGACTTCGTGTTAATTCGCTGTAGCGTCTATGTTCATGGCACCTTGTTTCCACCCTGCCTCCTCCTGACATTGCTTGATCAAACAGGCCATTAAAATTAGGTCCAGGACCATCTAATTAACAAAGATAACGGCCTACAACTGAATCTGGCGTGAATCGTGTGCTGAGGCGAGAAAAAGCAAACGAACACTGGAGACAGCAGTTCGCAGTCGGGCGCCACAACCCCCACCTCCGGCACCACCCATCGCGGCGGCTGCACAGGGAGAGAGTGTTCGAAGGGGTAACGGCCAACTTATATAGGAAGCCGACACAGGCAGACTGATTGTGTCCGCACGCGGTGATGAAACTGTTAAAAGAAAATTTTACCAGAATTTGTAGAAGGAAAGGGCAAAAGCCGGTCTGCACCTACCTGTGGACAATGGGGAGACGAGGTGGAAAGACACAGACATGCCGCCAGCGCTCTGGCCCCACAGAGTGATGAGGTCAGGGTCGCCACCGAAGCTGGCGATGTTCTGCTTTGCCCAGGTGAGCGCCAGGTGCTGATCCTTGAGACCCGCATTTCCAGGGACGACGGCGTCGCCAGTAGTGAGAAAGCCTGCAACAAACAACACGTCTAACATTGAAAACATTTCACAGGCACTGGTAAAATTTCACTATTTATTTCCTGTAATAAGCAACAAAATTCCAGTTGCTTCTACTGCGCTACTTCCTAACTCTCCATTCTTGTTACTACTTGTTATTGCGAGAGACTGAACGATATCATTCAATTACAGCACGTTCGTGATGGGACTGATGTGTGTTGGTTGTAGCATGATGTCTACAATGAAAAATATCGGAACTTGTCGCGAGCGCATATGACAACCGCAAGTTAGGATGTGAGATGGGTGAAACAGATCGTCCCAAAAAACAATTTGAAAAATGAACCTGTTTTTGATATAGGTTAAAAGAAACTGATACCTCGGGAATTTGGAAGGAAACAATCAACGATATGTGGAAAAACGAAGTGGCGTGGGTACTCGTATTTTCTGCAGGTTGCCACTGTCTTGAGTGTCCCCAGGAAGTCGCACATATGGTGGACAGGACGACCTCTCGATGTTACACCTCAATCATGCAGCGGCTTAACGGACCCAGGGAGCTCTCACAAGATGGCACGTAGCCAGTTTTACGATCTTTCATCTGTTACTAAAACTGATGACCGTGATCGCGGGAAATTAATGTAGAACCTTGCTAACATAAACACACTTTTGAATCAAAACATAATTACACTCTTATTATTTCTCACTTATGCATGAAAATCCTACCTTCCACTAACTTACGATCTTCTAGTATTATAACTTCATAGGTTGATTAACTGATAACATCACACGTAAAGTCACCCACAGGCCTTGAAGCAATCTTCAGCATTTTCCTTCAACCCACATTTTAAAAGATTATATGCCTTTTTTCTGCTGTTTGTCATCCACATTTCGCATCCGTTGCTTTCAGCAAAACATTTATATTTTAGCTTAACATACTTCTTTCTGTTAGAAAAGCTTTTCTCGTTACTGCAAGGCTCTCTTTTATCTCTCTCTACTTCCACCGCCAATTATTTTGCTGCCCAGCTGCAGAACTGGTATACTAATTTTATCAGCTCTTTCTTCATAATCTAATTACGCCAGAAACAGCTGACTTAACTGGACTACACTCCACTACTTTTATTTTACGTTTACTGATGCTGATCTCAATCCATTTTGTTGAACTTATCTTACAAATAATTTTCTGTCTCATGCAGAATTAGTAAGTCTTCGGAAGATATTAAAGTATTTGCTCTTACTTTTTCAGTATCGATTCACTTCCCAATATTTACTTGATTTCCTTTACTACCTGCTGTGTGTATAAATTCAATGCCATAGGGGATGGACCAGAACCCCGTCTCACGCCTTTTGCAGCTACTTGCCTCTCTTTTATATCCTTCGACTTTTATTACATTCCTGACAACCTGAGAACTTCAAACACTGAACTCCAGTCCTCCAGTCAACACTGTCAAAGTATCATTCTAAATTACAAATACCGTAAATGTAAGTTTGCTGTTCTTCAATTTACCTTCTAAGACAAATTGTAGATTCAGACTTGTCTCGTGTATTCCTATATTTCTCAGGAATTCAAACTAATCTTCACTGTCGTGAAATTTCAGTTGCAAAAGCAAAGCTACCAACTTTCTTTTATGTCTCAAAACTCCTCGTTGGTTTTGCGATTATTTCCTGTCAGTGTACATTTAAAAATGAAACGCTACTTGGGTTCATATATTGCTTAATTTCCGAACAAATACACACTGTTTATAACTATGATCCAGTTGATGCCAAACTAAGTATTCGTCCAGTAAACAAGATCCCAGGTATGATTCTGCACTGGCACACACCCCTCTGTCTTTCCTTATGCAGTTCCGAGTGATCCACTGTAGTGTACAGTCCCGTCTCCGTTTTAAAAGTGTTGCACGATGTGTAACGAAGAGGGTCGAAAAGGTCGTGAAACTACAAAAGAAGAGAGAGAAACCTGCATCGGCTTGTTTCGAAAAGGAATATAACTTCAGTGAAGACTGTTATATACAGATTTAATCAGAACGTAACATATGAAAGCCAATCGCGAAGCGGTACTCCTGCAGTTCTGGCCAAGATGATGGAAAAAGACAGCTGCTTAGAGAAGTCAAGAAAAATCAGAAAGTAAGAGCTGAAAAACTTGGGATTGCAATTCAAATGCGTACAGGAAAGTCTGCTTCAGCACAGGCCAGAAGAAATGTGCTTTATGAAGCTGTATATGGAGGCCAAACAGCCTGTACAAAACCATACATCGGTAAACTCAACAGAAGCAAGCAGGTTCCATTTGCGAGAGAACATAAATCCGATGAGTTTGCTTTTTGTAAAAAGGTTGTATTTACTGACGAGAGACGATTTGAGTTGTTTAATCCAAATGAGCAAGGAACAATATGGAGAAAAAAGAAATGTGAACTTGAACACGGTGGAGGTTCAGTACTTGTCTGTATGAGTGCAGAAGGTTTGGGGGATTTTTGTTTTTATTGATGGAATTATAGCACTCAAGACTAACAAACATCCTAAAAAATTACATACATCCCGAAGTGTGAATAGTATGGTTCTTTCTGAAGTTTGTATTTTCGCACAAGATAATGGTTCAAAACATACGGCTCTAGATTCAAGGCTGTGGGTGTTGTATAGCCCTCCCGGCTGGATGCCGACACGACAAAAGTCCCCAGGCATTAATTCAGTAGATGGATTGTGGCATGCACTCGACAAAAACATGATTAGGGATGATCTAAAGAACACTCCGCTCTGCTAGAGGAATGGCGTAAAATTACAATGAAAGCAGCCTCTGGCGAAATCCATGCCAATGAGGATGCAAGACAATAGAGAGGAGCGTGTACTAAGAACTAGCCATAACATTCTATGTTTAGAGTGTCATTTTCAGTATTGCAAACGAATACTTATTTTGCATCCTAAACTGCCTATCTTTTGAATGTTTAACTATATGTAAATAGGAATCTGTGTTTCACTGATTAACAACACGTCTGTGTCCCTGCCGTACTTCGCATTGACAAGTCTCCACAATCCATACACCCTTAAACATAAACACACGTATTAGATGAATACGTAATGGGGTACGTGT
Source organism: Schistocerca nitens (assembly GCF_023898315.1). NCBI lineage: Eukaryota > Metazoa > Arthropoda > Insecta > Orthoptera > Acrididae > Schistocerca > Schistocerca nitens. The sequence goes on along the minus strand of NC_064617.1, from coordinate 471,789,464 downwards.
ACATACCAAGCTGAGCCAACCGGTAGTTGATGGTGACGAGGATGACGCCGTAGGAGATGAGGAAGTCGGGTCCGTGTTCCGTGTCGGAGCCGCTGTTGTAGTAGAAGCCCCCGCCGTGCACCCAGAAGAGCACGGGCAGGTTGGCGCCTTGCTCTGGTACGCCCGGCACGTACACGTTCAGGTAGAGGCAGTCCTCGGAGCCGCTGCCGTCGGGTTGTATGCAGTCGCTGCCGTACTCCTTGGCGTCGCGTACCCCTTCCCAGCCACCGGCTGGCTGAGGATCCTGCGAATGCGTCAGGCGTCTTTCTTAAGAAGTGCAGTGGGGTCGACCTATGCTAGAATGTTACCTTCTTACATGAAGATTCCTGAACATGTAAGGTACATACACTGATCAGCTAGAACGTTATGACCAGATACGTAATAGCCGTACTGGCACGAATAACAGCGGCGACGAGTCGAGGTTTGGAAGCAATGAGATCTTTGTAGGTTGCTGGAGGAGTTGGCATCACATCTGGACACACAAGTTGCCTAATTCCAGAGAGGGGGCGATGAGATCTGACACCACGTTAGTCACATCCCATTTATATTCGATCGGGCTTAGGTGTAGGAAGTTAAGGAGTCACCACATCAAATGGAATTCGCCTCTGTGTTTCTCGAAACACTCCACGACACTCTTGGCCTTGTGACATGGTGCATTATCTTGCCTGTGCCGTCTGTGCATCCTCCACTTCCTTTTCGACCTGCCCGTTACCGCTCTACAAACTCTACCTGCCTGATGCATCTCCTCTTCCTGCTCCCCTCTCTCACTCCATTTCCTGCTCCCCTCACTCTTCCTATCCCCTCCTCTATCCATTTCACAATGTCCGCAACCAAGGTCATCAGCATGTGAAGCCCCTGCATTACAGTCCAATAAAGCAGGGTAATACTACTCCCACAACATGCATGTATGCAGGGCAGGCTACACACCAGAGGCTTGAAAATCGTTTATTTGCCCGTGACTTACCAGCTGCCTTGCAAAGCAGGTTGATAAAAGAGGACAATACTATTCAACTCAATATGGCTGTCATGCAGGGCAGCCTACATGTCAGGGCTGTTTCTTGCCTCTGACATGAAGGCTGTTCTGTAAAGCATGTTCATTTGGCTGGCTCGTACTCTGACTACATAATGTGCTGTCATGCAGAGCAGTCTATACACCAGCGGCTTAGGAGAAACACGTTTGTGCTTATGTCTCCCCTCCTATTGGTGGTAGGTGGTTGTAAACATCCCAGTCCTGAAAACTCATGAGGCCTGCTATTCCTGTACCAAATTCGGCTGAAATCGAGCCAGGGTTTGGGAGGAGAACCTGAAACATACATACATACGCTCTGCTTTATACAGGATGTTTACAAATTAGTTTTACAAAAGTGACATTTTATTGTGAAAAGGATAAATAACTTATAAAATATTTGATACAGCACTGAATGCAGTATATCTTCAAGTTTTATTCCCGCCTAATACTATTGGTTCCTGACGTTCCATCTGGGTTGCAAGCACGAATGAGTTACTCCAGCACTCACCATGGAGTCGCATAATGGTGCAGAGCGTGGACAATGTTGTTTATGATTTCATAAATCCAGATCTGCTACTACATTTCAGAGACAACTTAGGACAAACTATCGGAAGCCACCTCCTCAGAGACAAAGTATTATTAAATGGCACAATTGTGTCACTGAAACTTGTTGTGTATCAAGTAGGACACAAGGTCTTTTTTGTCGCGTCAAGTGTAACTGACGTATCATGGTTGAACAGTATCTAATGCCTCAATTACAACAGGATATGGGCATAGAGTTTATTTACCAGTCAGGTGGTGTGCCACCACATTATCATTGTGAAGTTGTCATGTGTCTCAGTAGGAATGTGCCGACTTGGAATCTACCTGGTGCACGAATATCCCAGCCACCACAGTCACCCGATTTAAATCCAATGGACTTCTGTGTATGGGGTTACATTAAAGACAGAGTTTCTTCCTCCGCTTGCGGGAAACATAAACGTGCTGCTACAACGGATAACACAAGCAGTGTCACCATACATCAAGACTCGTTTCTTAGGATTTGGCAGGAAACTGATTACAGATGGGACATTTATCGTGTCACAAAAAGATAGCCCACGGAACATTTGTAAATAAACCTTGAAGATATAGTGCATTCAGTACGTTATGAAACATTTTTGTAAGTTATTTAATTTTTCCATAATTAAATGCTACTCTTGTATAACTAATTTATAAACACCCTCGTGTATCTAACAGAAAGGCTGCTACTTGTCAACTGTTAACTGACACGAGAAACTTAAGCAGTGTAGTATAAGGTCTCACAAATAGGTATCACTTAGATATACTTGCTAGTACCCTGTGCCATTTAACTCATAGCGGTTTGGCAGACTATGGTGTAGCAATTAAAAGTATGCTGTAGCTACGGAACAGCTTCAGCTGAGAAGTGGGCAATGACACCAGACTCACCGCGAAGCGCAGCTCCCCGACTGGCGGCTCGGCATAGGGTATCCCACGGAAGGCGGTGTAGGTCGTGTTGTAGACGCTCTGGACGACGGTGCCCAGCAGCGTACCCTGCTGCACGGTGACCTGCACGTCCTGGGCCTGCGGAAACAAAGTCACGAGTGAAGCGTCCCACAGCGAACATCACTTTTGCGTAATACAGGTTAGCAGCGGGTTCTCAGTGCCGCTATTGACATAGCATCTCGAATGATTGTGGAGTAGACGGTATTTTTACAGAGTCATTTGAGCACTTTATATTAGTTGTGAACGCATCATAATGCTACGCTCGAACGAAGAAAGAGAAGAAACAGATGCAAACAACAGTAATAAAATACTAATACGTCTTTAGCAATGACCTATAAGGGTGCTAGTAGGAAACAAAGCGCAGAAGAATAAATCAAATGCAAAGAACATCAAATAACAAGCAGCATAAATCCTGCGTTACACATTAAGTACAAAGATGAAAGAGGCCTGTGGGAAAACTATAGGCAAAGTTACCAGGTTCCACGTTCGCAGGAGAGCTTCTGTAAAGCTTGGAAGGTAGGAGACGAGGTACTGGCAGAAGTAAAGCTGTGAGGACGGTCGTGAGTCGTGCTTGGGTAGCTCAGTTGGCAGTCTGGTGCCGGCAGTGCTGCGAGGCGGTCACGCGCCAGAGCGCTGCGGGCGAAGCGCGCACCGTGTGTTTGTGTTTACTTCGGCCGCTGTAAGTGCCGTTTTCCTTCTAGAACACCATGGCGCACAACTATCGGAAGAAGACATTACGTTTCAGCTTTTGTTCCGATTTCGCCCTACCCAAGGCCCTGGAGATAGAACGATTTATTCGCGATGAAGTTAAAATACCACCAACGGATCTAATTGGTATCCACTTGTCCATAGTTAGCAGCACCGTCTACGTCAAAATGATCAACGATGCGACGTGCGACAAGGTGCTTCAAGAGGCAAAACGTTGACTGCGCTTCTGCTATTCCGACGGCAACGTCGGATCCGTTACCTTCGATCACGCAGGTCTCGGCACACGAACGATAAGGATCTTCGAACTGCCGTTCGAACTACCTGCAGACGTCGTCATCGAGGCGTTCCGTCCCTATGGCAACGTTCTGGGACATGTTGCCGAACGATGGGTACAATTTCAAACCTATCCCGTTTTAAACGGTATTAGACAGGTCCGCATCGAGTTGCAGAAACACGTGCCTTCCTATCTGCGTATCGGAGGCTGCCGTGCCATTACAATGTACGACGGCCAACCTCGGACCTGTTCCGGTTGCGGGAAAGAAGGTCACCTACGGTCTTAATGCTTTCAACGACGTGTCGCGCAGCTCCCGTTGTCGGAAGCGTCCGTCACACCCACGATGACCGCCCTACCGGTCACTTACGCAGCGGCTCTTGCCACGTCTACAGTTTCGTCCAGTCCGTCGCCCGGTCCTTCCGATCGGCACTTCCCACCGTCCCAGTCACCTATAGATGGTGCGGACGTCCCACCTGACAACCTTGCCGCCGAACAGGCTCCCGCACCGGACGCTGAGGAAAACAGTACTTCTTCACAACACCTGTTTGACAATTTAATTGCCGGCTGAAGTGGCCGTGCGGTTAAAGGCGCTGCAGTCTGGAACCGCAAGACCGCTACGGTCGCAGGTTCGAATCCTGCTTCGGGCATGGATGTTTGTGATGTCCTTAGGTTAGTTAGGTTTAACTAGTTCTAAGTTCTAGGGGACTAATGACCTCAGCAGTTGAGTCCCATAGTGCTCAGAGCCATTTGAACCATTTTTGACAATTTAATTGTATCCACCGACGCCTTCGAACCAGGTCGACGCTCCTCCTTGGCGACGTCCGACACTGAGAACACGTGCGCAAACAACGCTCGCCACGTAGGCGCAAACGCCGCCGCCTTTCACTCACGGGCTCTCAAAGTGTCGCCACCCACGACAACGAAGACGACACTCAACCAGCCGACATATCCACGCAGAGGTCGGCGGACAGCTTTCACGATGAACAAGACATTTCGCAAGACGGGACCACCATGGAGGTCGCCACACACAATGAAACGATCGGTGCGCAGGTTGAGACGCCTGTCTCCCCGCCGACAGCTCCAGATGTCTCTCACCGCGATGCAATTCCCATGGACATTGGACAGACCCACGGCACAAGACCATGGGCCGACGACGTTGAGGAAGGTACGCCCCCTCCTCGGGATGAAATGCTTCCGCCGAACGAGACTGCCTGTTAACACAAAGACGCGCGGGAGTAGCCGAGCGGTCTAGGGCGCTGCAGACGTGGACTGTGCGGCTGGTCCCGGCGGAGGTTCGAGTCCACCCTCGGACATGTGTGTGTGTGTTTGTCCTTAGGATAATTTAAGTTGAGTAGTGTGTAAGCTTAGGGACTGATGACCATAGCAGTTAAGTCCCGTAAGATTTCACACATTAACATCAAAAGCAAGGCACTGCAGCAGATGGAACGGGACTTCCTGTCGGTGCCCTCCTCATACTTCCCTTGGTGATGGTAGATGCGCGTCTACCACCACTGAAACAAACGTACCGGTTCTCCACACTGAACGTCAACAAGATCGGCACCGCACCCAAGCTGCAGCTCCTATGTGACATGCTTCGGGCTCTGACGTCGACGTCGCCCTTTTTCAGGCAGTACGCGTTGCCACATAACCACCGGTCTACGGCTACGACTCATATACGTCGACATGTGATCAATTAGGGCGTGGAGTGGCTTTCTACATACGCGAAGGAATCCCACTCAAGGACACGACAATCCTTCCCTCCGGAAGGGGCATGGCCGTTACCATCTTCGACACGCGCGTCATCAATATCTACGCTCCGTCTGGCTCCACGAACCGTCGGCAGCGGTCCACTTTCTTCGGACATGACGTGGCGCCCCTGTCTGCTGGGCGCTATGATCGCCTCATCGTGGCCTTCTCCATTCACGGGACCAAATGCCTGGTTATTCGCCATGCCCGGCGCTGTTCACCTTAATCGAAGATTTTCATCTAGTGGACGTTTGGGAGAAAATTCATGACAATACCCCCGCTTTTACCCATTATACAGCGCATTCTGCGAGCAGACTGGACCGGTTTTATGTCTCTGCCCACTTTGGCAACGAAGTCTCCCAAGCTGGACGATGGCCCCTTGCATTTTCGGACCATTGCGCCGTCATTTGCTCTCTGAAATTGCCACCTCGGTCAGTAAGGCGCAGCAGAGGTTACTGGAAGCTTAATGCCTCCCTCCTTAATGATCCACACTGCCGACAATGTATTGGCACTACATGGGCGTCTTGGGAAAGATGCCTCCCGCAGTACACATCCACGTTCCATTGGTGGCTCAAATGTGCCAAACCTGCGATAAGAAAGGTCTTCATGCAATGTGGCAAGGAAACAGCAGCATGGCATCGAGAAACCACAAATTTTTACTATGCCGTCCTCCGTGAGCTCGATGCGCTCCCTCCATCACCTGAAACTCATAGGGAACGACAGCGTAATAAAGCTCGTCCCCTCTCTCTCCAACGTGCACGACTGTATGGCGTCGTGGTGCGTTCCCGACGACAGGACCTCCTCCACGACGAAACACCGTCCACGATCCATGCCACATTCGACCATCGTCGTCGACGTCGACTTTTCATTCCCAGCATCACGACCTCCGACGGTGTTCACCACACAACACAGGCGGCAGTGGTGTCTGCCTTCGTTGAACATTATCGCCAATTTTACGACGATGAACCGATGGCAACGCTAATTCCTGATGATATCCGACCTTCCCCTGATCGCACCCTCACCGTAGCGGAGTCAGCGTCCTTATGTCTGCAGTCACTGCAGAAGAGGTGGTATATGCGATCAACAAGGGGGCCAAGAACAAATCACCAGGACAAGATGGTCTCCCCGTGGAGTTTTACCGGGCGTTCACCACGTTAATGCTTCCTCGCTGGACGGAAATGGTTCAGGAACTCTTTACTCCGTCCTTCCCAATTCCACCTGAATTCGTCACTGGCATTCTTCTACCTGTGCCTAAGCCGAAGGGAGGGTCTCATGTCTCTGCATATCGCCCCCTTACATTAATGAATGCAGACTATAAAATCTATGCACGCCTCTTAGCAGCGCGCATACGCACCGGCTTACCTACGGTCCTTTCACCGGAGCGGACTGCACATAGTTGTGGGGCCACCTTACAAACAGCCCTAGGAGAATGCCGTGAACTCATCGCGCTGGCGGCAGTTTGTCGCCTTCGTGCAGCACTGTTATCCATCGATTTCACGAGTGCCTTTGATCGCGTTCGACACCCATTCCTCCTCATGGTGACGACACGTATGGGGTTCCCATTACTCTTTGTCGATGCCATTCGCCGGTTACTGCTTCCGGCAGTCTCGATGGTACAAGTCAATGAGAGGCTTGTAGGACCGATTCCTATACACCGCTCAGTGCGTCAAGGACGCCCTATGTCTACTTCACTATATGCCATTGCACTTGATCCCCTTATCACTGGTCTTACCTCTAGACTGCAGGGTCTCACATTACGTGACTGCACCTTTCACTGCAGGGCTTATGCGGACGACCTCCTCTTTCTCACCTGCTCCTCCACGCAACTCAATGACGCCATCCAATGGATCCACCAGTATGGATGTCTTCCTGGTAGCATTCTTAAATGTCCATAAATCGACTATGATGCACACTGGGCGCCGCCTCCCGGCTATGGTGCCGACCCCACTCCCAGTCAATACCACCCTTCGTTACTTGGGTATCGAATTTACGAGCTCCACACACCGCACAGTGGCCCTCGCTTACCGGAGGCTTTTGCAGTCGATTTGGCACCATGTCCGCGGTCAAGTGCACCGTAACTTAAACCAACTCCAACGTGTGTCCTATGTCAACATGTATGTAGCCCCTAAACTGGTACATGCCGCCCAGATCCTCCCAACGCCGTTACTCCTTGGCCGCTAAGTGGTTAGCACACTGGACTCGCATTCGGGAGGACGGCGGTTCAATCCCGTCTCCAGCCATCCTGATTTAGGTTTTCCGTGATTTCCCTAAATCGTTTCAGGCAAATGCCGGGATGGTTCCTTTGAAAGGGCACGGCCGATTTCCTTCCCAATCCTTCCCTAACCCGAGCTTGCGCTCCGTCTCTAACGACCTCGTTGTCGACGGGACGTTAAACACTAACCACCACCGCCGGCCGAAGTGGCCGTGCGGTTAAAGGCGCTGCAGTCTGGAACCGCAAGACCACTACGGTCGCAGGTTCGAATCCTGCCTCGGGCATGGATGTTTGTGATGTCCTTAGGTTAGTTAGGTTTAACTAGTTCTAAGTTCTAGGGGACTAATGACCTCAGCAGTTGAGTCCCATAGTGCTCAGAGCCATTTGAACTAACCACCACCACCACCATCCTTGGCCGCCGCATCCAATTAGCCTTTGGATATTTCGTGTCAGCAGGGGCACTTTTCAAAGTCCGCTACAACACTCTAACACTGTCTCCTGCAAAAGGTGGCCTCGGACTCATGAACGTGCGGGCACGATCTTCTGCATTCTTTGTCCACACACTGTTGTGGCACTGGCAAGGGCCGGTCCCATCCTTAACACGCAGTCTCTTAGATATTCTCCGACCAGCTTCTCTCGATCCACCGATCAATCTGGCACCTATTTCTCCATTATTGTACCACGTCGCCAATTGTTTCATAGAACTCACCTACGTTCGGGCCGATCTTCCAGTCACCCGTCCTCCCCGTACAAAAGATTATTATAGTTTGTTTATCCAGTTCAACCCTTGCGACCCCATGGTGCTACAGCATCCTGACATTAACTGGCGAACGGTTTGGGGGTGTGTACATGCACCCTTTTTACCGTCGTCTGGGTCTGCACTCTGGTATATTTTGGTCTATGGCAAATTCCATACTAATAGTCGACTTTATCGCATAGGACTGGACACCTCCCCACTCTGCCTCAGCTCGAAGACACCGACGAGCACCGTCTTACTTGCCACCTCAGACGAAACGTATGGCTACTCATTCAACGAATCGTGGGCTTTTACCTCCGTGCCCCGCCAACGACGGTAACCCCCGATTTCTTGTCGTTTCCCCAGACATTTCACTTCCCTCTTGCTAAGCACCATACACTAATCTGGTTTCGAGGACAGGCTTTAGAATACGTCTTTCAGAGTGGTCCGCATAGCACCGTCGCCCGAAAACCATCTTACCGACAAACTTTTGCCGGTTATCCCCGCAGCGTCTTCCTTGACCCCCCTCAAAGTTGAGGTGTGCCATGCCTACCCGTCACATGATGCAACACCCTTATACACGTTCTCATGCATCGGAAAAAAAACAGGAGGAAGACGGAATATGTTATATTTTTGTTGTATTTAATGTTATTCTATTATTTTTGTTTAACTAACAATCATTTGTATATATTGAAATGGTACCTTGAAGAACTGTTGCACTGTGTATATATACATGTGTACTGTTAGTTTGTTCAATAAAGATTATTGCAGAAAAAAAAGTTGGTAGAGCACTTGCCCGCAAAAGCCAAAGGTCCGAGTTCGAGTCTCGGTCCGGCACACAGTTTTAATCTGCCAGGAAGTTTCATAACGCAGTTGACTGTTTCTTGACAAGACGAAGAAAGACAGAAAAAAAAGGACAATTTACATAAACTATTTAGGAGATAATCTGAGCGGTCCGCTTAAATTGCTTGGAGAAAATCCTCATTTACTGTCTAGTTAAGTCATCAGGAGATGAAAATCAATTGCAGGTTGACTTAGACAGGATATCTGTATGGTGTGAAAAGTGGCAATTATCTCTCACTAAGCAGAAGTGTGAAGTCGTCCATACAAGTACAAAAAAAAAAAAAAAAAAAAAGTTATATTTCCGTTACACGATAACTCACACAAATTTAAGGCTGTCAATCCGACTAAATACCTAGGAATCACAATTACGAACAACGTAAGCCGGAACGATTACATAGATAGTGTTTTGAGTAAGGCTAACAAAAGAATACGTTTTATTGGCAGAACGCTGTAGAAGATGTAACAAGCCTACACTACGCTTCTTCGATCTCTGGTAGAGTATTGTTGTAGTGTATGGGACCTTGTCGGATAGGTTTGACGAGAGACATCGAGAAAGATCAAAGAAGTGCAGCTCGTTTTGTATTATCGCCAAACAGGGGAGACGATGTAAAGTAAATTGCAATGGCAGTTATTAAAACGAAGGCGTTATTTGTTGCAGGAAGATCATTTCAAGAAATTTCGGTCACCAACTTTCTCTTCTGAATGTGAAAATATTTTATTGCTGCCATTCTACATAGGGAGTACCGATCATCGTAATAAAATTAGGGAAATCAGAGTGGAACGGTAGAGAAATAGTCTGACGGTCTTACGACGAACCCTTTACCAGGTACTCAGATGCGAGCTGTAGAATAGTCATGAAGCTGCAGATGTAAATGTAGAACATTAGGAGTAAATACTAGTGCCTGGAAAGGACTTTCTGAAACATGAGATGCCGGCCTCTGTAGCCGAGCGGTTCTAGGCGCTTCAGTCCGGAACCGCGCTGCTGCTACGGTCGCAGGTTCGAATCCTGTCTCGGGCATGGATGTGTGTGATGTCCTTAGGATAGTTAGGTTTAAGTAGTTCTAAGTGTAGGGGACTGATGACCTCAGATCTTAAGTCCCATAGTGCTTAGAGTCATTTGAACTATTTTGGCCGGCCAGAGTGGGCGAGCGCTTCTAGGTGCTACAGCCTGGAACCGCGCGACCGCTGCGGTCGCAGGTTCGAATCCTGCCTCCGGCATGGATGTGTGTGATGTCCTTAGGTTAGTTAGGTTTAAGTAGTTCTAAGTTCTAGGGGACTGATGACCTCAGAAGTTAAGTCCCATAGTGCTCAGAGCCATTTTGAACTATTTTGAAACATGACAACAGGTCTATCTTCAAAATTCCGGTCATTGCCCAGTGCCATTATCAAACCGAAATTGGCGATATTCAATGAGCGCTGTCTATTAATAAAGAATTTTTATCATGCAATAATGCGTAATTTTTTAATCAGCCTGTAGAAAGTCATCCAGCTGTTAATACCTGGAGGAGAACAAGATATATTTACCGAATATCAGTACATTCACTGAACAATAAAAAGAATATTAGAAAAACAAAGAACGCTGGATAGCCGGCCGATGTGGCCGAGCGGTTCTAGGCGCTTCAGTCTGGAACAGCGCGACCGCTACGGTCGCAGGTTCGAATCCTGCCTTGGGCATGGATGTGTGTGGTGTCCTTAGGTTAGTTAGGTTTAAGTAGTCCTAAGTTCTAGGGGACAGATGTTAAGTCCCATAGGGCTCAGAGCCATTTGAACCATTTTTGAACGCTGGATAAAAGTTAAAATTCTGCAGTACGGTAGTGAACATTGGTTATTAATGGGACAAGACACAAGATGAATTCAAATTTCAAACATGAAAATTCCGAGAAGAGTCAGAGAAGTTACATTAAGGTACCAGATTCGAGACGAATCGTACACTTAGATATATAACTATTTGGCACAAATGTCAAACTCACTGAGATTAGGAGGAAGTAATAAATGCTTCTACAAAGAAAGTATAATTAAAGATGCTCAATCAAGTACAATCATATAAACCAACAGGCAGAAGAAGCATCGGTAGGCCTTTAAAAAGACAGCAACATCTGGAAGATTTATGTAGGCAGAGCACGAATTGTGTGTACATTCTAATAGAGAGACAACGATGACGATGAATTATATTGACATCATGCTGTACTTTGAAAAAAAAATATGAAATTCAACTGCAGTATTAAAACGTTTTCGTAGTTTTTCTTTAACCTCCTTATCTGAGATGGTCTTACCTTGGCATAGACAAGGAGCTGAAGAAGTAGGACGGTCACAAGGCTGGTGCCGCGGAGTTCCATGCTGTCTCCGTTCCCGTCAAAAGAGCGATAGAATTCTGCCGTACACTAGCTGACAGCTACGAAACAACTGTGATCACGTCAAGCCGAGTGCTGCATGGAGATCAGTGGAAGTTGTTAAGTACCCTCGACTGGTTTTAATGGAGCAGAACTGTGACTAGCTGTGTTAATCAACTGATTGTTCCGCACTTTATAGATAACATCTGTTCAAGATGTCTTGATGAGATAGAAGGGCGCCTCAAAGTCCTCCACCGTATCAAAGTAATTACGGTACAGAAATAAAGATTAATCTTACTGCAAAATATGACCAACAGTTGAAATGAGACGCAGTTTTTGTATGCTAAACAGTTTTATATTTCGGAAACTTCTAATGTAAGGAAATATTATTATTATTATTATTATTATTATTATTAAGCATCAGATTGAGAAGAGGAAGCTACATATACTTGCGTGGCTCCCTTTCCCGTTCAGAAAGTGCAGCGTAGCATCATGGAACAGTGAGGCTTTGTGCGAGCGATGTGCGGTTGGAGAAGTGAAGTTTGCTAAGAAATTCCCGGACGTCACTCGAACTGAAAATGTACCTAAGGACCAGTTTAAAACTGAGTTTGAAGAATGTTACAAGGGGAGAATATAAGTAGTATGTTAACGTCGGCCTCGACTGTTCTGTCCGCACAGTGACATGTCGGACACGGTTGGCTCTGTAAAAAACTTGGCACATAGAAAGTAAGTGATTAAACAAACACAGATTTACAGTAATTGACTCTATAATTACGAACTTGGACTCAATAACAATGACAGAGCTTGAGTGGTTTGAGAAGTTTATAAATCACGTAGAAATGTCCATTCATTAACCACTCTGCGTTTTTCACACATGCTAGTCCCACATGCAACAAAATGACAGTATTTGTCTTTTGGATTTAACAAATTACAAGTCTAATAATGACGCCTATGTAATGGTACATCCGTATTATACATGAGATAAAAAGAGAGTGATATCGTCCGGCAGTGGACGATGGGTTGCTCGCTTGTTTTTTGTAATATTCAAATGTCTTCAGAATCTGTCTTTAATTTCGATGTTTTTACATGCGCGCTGAATTAGTCTACAGTCTCTTAGGCGAACCAGTGGCGTTGGATTCATAATTACAGTGCGTAGTTAAATATTATACATTGACATATAAATGGCTCTTGGCCTCTTCCGTTACTCAAATCAGCGTTTTATGTGACGAGTTGTGGTGGTGTGAAAATACAATATTTCAAGGTATAAATGTAGATGTGAAAGATAACGACTGTGATGTTTTGTTGTTGTTTGTCGATAAACTTAAAATGTAACATTTTTCGGTCTACGGTATTCAATTTCTTTCACATCATCCTTGTGTTGTTGTTGTTACGGTCTTCATGCTACTCTGTCCTGTGCAAGTCTCTTAATCTGCTTGATGTATTCATCTCTTGGTGGCCCTCTACAATTTTAACCCCCCCCCCTCCCCCACCACCCCGTTGATGTCTCAGAATGTGTCCTATCAGCCGATCCCTTTTTTTTCATAGTCAGGCTGTGACACAAATTTCTTTTCTTCGCAATTCTATTCAGTAGCACCTCATTAGTTACGTGATCTACCCACCTGATTTTCAGCATTCTTCCACATTTCAAAACCTTCTATTTTCATCTTGGCCAAACTGTTTATCATCCATGTTTCGCTTCAATATGTGGCTACACTCCTGACAAATACTTTCAGAAAAGACTTCCTGGCTCTTAAATCTCTATTCGATGTTAACAAATTTCGTTTCTGCAGAAACGCTCTTCTTGCCATTACCATTCTACATTTTCTCGACTCTCTGCTTCGGCCGTCTTCAGCTATTCTGCTGCCCAGATAACAAAACTCATCTACTATTTTAAGTGTCTCATTTGCTAATCTGATTCCCTTAGCATCAACTGATTTCATTAGGCTACATTCCATTTCCTTCTTTTGTTTTTGTTGAAGTTCATCTTATATCCTTTCAAGACACTGTCCATTCTCTTCATCTGCACTTCCAAGTCTTTAGGTGCCTCTTCCAGAATTACCACGTCATCGGCAAACCTAAAAGTTTTTATTTCTACACTCTGAACCTTTAGTTCCTATTCCAAATTTTTCTTTGGTTTCCTTTACTGCTTGCTTAATGTACATGTTGAATAGCATCAGGGCAGGCTACAACCCTCTCTCACTCCCTTCTCAACCAATCCTTCTCTTTCGTGCCCCTCGAGTCTTATAACTGCTGTCTGGTTTCTGTACAAGTTATAAATAGCCTGTCGCTCCCTGTATTTTCCTCCCGCTACCTTCAGAATTTCAAAGAGAGTATTCCAGTCAGCATTGTCAAAAGCTTTCTCTAAGCCTATAAAAGCTATAAACGTAGGTTTGCCTTTCCTTAACTTATCTTCTAGGATAAGTGGTAGAGTTAGTATTGCCTCACTTGTTCCTCGTACATTTCCCCGAAATCCATACTAATCTTCCTAAGGTCGGTTCTACCAGATTTTCCATTCTTCTCTAAAGAATTCGCGCTGGTATTTTTTCAACCGTGACTTATTAAACTGATAGTTCGGTAATACTCCCACTTGTCAGCAACTGCTTTCTGTGTTATTGGAATTATTACAGTCTTTTTGAAGTCTGAGGGTGTTTCGCCTCTCTCAGACTCTCCAGGGCTATCAATAGTTTTGACGGAATGTTGTCTACTGTAGGGCCTTTTTTCGATTTAAGTCGTTCAGTACTGTACCAAATTCTTCTCGTAGTATCATATCTTTCATGTCATCTTCTACGTCCTCTTCCGTTTCTATAGTATTGCCTTCATTTCCCTTGTTTTGACCCTCTGTATACCCCTTCCACCTTGCAGCTTTCCCTTATTCGCTTAAGACTGGTTTTCCATCTGATCTCTTGATATTCATACAACTGCTTCTCTCTTCTCCAAAGGCCTCTTTAATTTTCCTGTAGGCAGGATCTACCTTTCCCGTGGCGAAATACGATTCTAAGCACTTTAAATTTGTCCTCTAGCCATTCCTGCCTAGCAATTTTGCACTTCGTATCAATCCAATTTTTTTAGACGTTTGTATTCCCTTTCGCCTGTGTCCTTTCACCAGTTACATTCAGCATCTCCTGTGGCATCCAGTGATTTCTACTATGCCTTGTCTTTTTACTTGTTTGATCCTCTGCTGTCTTCACTATGAAATCTCTTAAAGCTACCCATTTGTCTTCTATTGATTACTTTCCCAATTCATAACCAGTAAACTGTGGTCAGAGTCCATTTCTGCCCATGGAAACCTCATACGATTTAAAATCTGGTTCCGAGATCTCTATTTTACCAATATATAATCAGTCTGAAGCCTTCCGTTGTTTCCAGGTCTCATTCTTTCATGATTTTTAAATCAAATGTTAGCCATGATTAAATTACGCTCTGGGCTAAATTCTACTAGGCGGCTTTCTCTTTTATTCCATATTCACTTACGATTATTATTCTCTTCCTTTTCCTACTATCGAATTCCAATCCAAAATCACAATTAAATTTTCGTCTCCCTTAACTATCTGAATAATTTCTTTTATCTCATTATATATTTCTTCAATCTCTTCATCATCTGCGGAGCTAGTTGTCATATACATTTGTACTTCTGTAGTGATTGTTGGCTTCGTTCATATATTGGCTGCTATAGTGCGTTCATTATGCTGTTCATAGTAACCTACACAAATTTCTGTTTCCTTATTCATTATTAGACCTGTTTCTTCTTTACCCCTATTTAATTTTGTGTTTGTAAACCATTATTCATCTGATCAGAAGTTCTATTTCTCCTGCCACCGAACTTCACTAATTACCACAGTATCTAACTTCCACTTTTCGATTTCCCTTTGTAAATTTTCTAACCTACCTGCGCTATTAAGGGATCTAACATTCCACCCTCCGATCCGTAAAACACAAGTTCTGTTCGTCCTGATGACATCCTCCCGAGTAGTTCCCGCCCGTAGAGCCGAATGGGGCACTATTTTATCTACTGAATATTTTTCACCAAAGACCATTCAATTATCATTTAACCATTAAGTAGAGCTGCATGCACTCGGGAAAAATTACGGCTGTAGTTTCCCCTTGCTTTCTGCCCTTTTTTGTACCAGCAGAGCAAGCCCGCTTTGGTTGATGTTACAAGACCATTGCAGTCAATCATCCAGACTGTTGCCCCTGCAACTACTGAAAAACCTACTGCACCCCTTCAGGAGCCACTTTTCATGTTACCTCCACAGATACTCCTCCTTCGTGATTGCACCTGCAGTAGGGCTACCTGTATCGCTGGGGCAGGCATGCCACCCCACAAACGGCAAGGTCCATACTTCAGGTAAGGTAGACATCATCCTTACCGCTAAATAAAAATGGAAAGGGTCCTGTATGGAGGTCGTGGTTTGATGGTGTGGGATGGGATTATGATTGGTGCACGTACACCCCTGCATGTCTTTGGCAGAGGAACTTTAACAGGTCAGGTGTATCGGGACGTCATTTTGCACCAGTATGTCCGCCTTCCTCCTGATGGATGATAACGCATGTCCCCACCGAGCTGCCATCGTGGAGGAGTACGTTGAAACAGAAGATATCAGGTGAATGGAGTGGCCTGTCTGTTCTCCAGATGTAAACCCTATCGATCACGTCTGGGATGCTCTCGGTCGACGTATCGCTGCACGTCTTCAAACCCCTATGACACTTCATCAGCTCCGACAGGCACTGCTGCAAGAATGGTAGGCTATACCCCAGCAGCTGCTCGACCACCTGATCCAGAGTATGCCAACCCGTTATGCGGTCTGTGTATGTGTGCATGGTGATCATATCCCATACAGATGTCGGGGTACATGCGCATGAAACAAGGCTTTTCGTAGCACATGTGTTTCGGGACGGTTTTCTCAACTTATCACCAATACCGTGGACTTACAGATCTGTGTCGTGTGTGTTCCCTATGTGCCTATGCTATTAGCGCCAGGTTTGTGTCGTGCCACGTTGTGTGACACCACATTCTGCAATTATCCTTAATTTATGGGCATGAGTGTAGATGGATTTTTCTGAAACCTTACATGGAGTCCACTTTTTCCAATCTAACCGGGTAAAGTGGCCAGAGGTGACATACACACTACGAAAGTGGGCAACAACCATCCATCAAATGGAGTAACGATGCCGGCTTATCGTCTTGCATTAAGTGTAAACACTTCGCTGTTATTGCCCTGAATTGTCAACTATTTCATCCACGTTATAAATATGATAAGTATGATGAAATTGCTTTTCTTGTAATGTTTCAAGAATGTTGACTTTGTTAAAAGCATGTCCTCTGCTCACTGAGGTAAGCTTCCCAATTGGGGTGCTATATTTGCCTGCCATCTGCGACTGTTTGTTAAAAAGATGTAATGTTTTCTTCCACGCTACCAACTGGATCGTTAATCTCCATACATCGTTCACTGTAAATCCGTAAAATCGATTTCCGTTTCTAAGACGAAATCAAGGGTTTCTTGCTCTTATCCCATATTCAATACACTCCGTAAGCATCCCATAATGTTATTACCACCTACTGTATCCTTATTTTATCCTAGCACTTTTCTTTTCAGTCTATTACATGAAGCATGAAGTTGCTTTGCTGCAGTCTGGGACGCCAAGATGTTCGGTTTTTTACCGAACAGTTCGGCATTTCAGCCCCGTGTTCAGTGTTCGGCAGCGAAGTATGACGGGTTTGGTATTTTTAGAATTCCATTCATATCCCTAATTTAGGCAGTTATTACGAAAAGATCCTATGCCAAAAGATAAAAACTTTGGGACAAATACCAAATCAAGCTTCTACGTAAACAAACTAGTTTTCTTGCAAAAGGTTTTTAAAGGGAAAGCAAACGCCTAGCATAAAGACATTATCAAAAGGAACAATCATTTATGGTCTGCCGTTAGAACCAAACTGACTGTCGATATAGTAAAACCAGAATTACACATTCGTTGTAATTTGAAGTTTGCAATATGTAATGACCTTTACAAAAAGTTAAAGGTAAAAAAAAGTTGAAACGTTTAACTATCAGTAAACAATAAAATTTTTAATATTTTTTTAAAGTGTTTTGTCGTGTTCACCTTCAGGTAAGCAGGTCCTCCCGCCAGGTAACGTTCCGTAATTTTGTCAATTTCATCTGGCAACCCTAGCTGCAGTAGATTTCTTTACCGCGTCAATCACACTTTGCATCGCTTAAGGGTCCCACGTTTGTAGCTCTGATTTCTTGGCATATTTTCTGATTTTCTAGGCATCTCGATGTCCTAGTTTCTGAAATAATATCAAGTGGCTGCAGCAGACTGTTTTGAAGCGGATTCTAGTATTAGTCTATACATAACACAAGAGAGATGGGCTCACATAGCGTTAGTTACTTAATTCTAAATCATCACAAAGGAATAGAATGATGGCTAATAGTGTAACGTTACGCGTGATATATGGAAGTAACTGTCTATTTCTGGAGTAAACAGATAAAAAATGAACTGTTGCAAAAAGTGGTTGACCCGTCCATTTTTCCCAACTAGTAGCGAAGCCACTTTTTCCGATTGGACGCCGTGTCAGTATTAATGACTCGCGTTTGGTATTATCAAACCGAAAAAAATGCCGCAAGGAACTACATTTGTGAGCCAAAACACGTTGTCTAAAGTTTGATATTGTACAAAACTTTTACCTTAGATATTGTACAAAACTGTTCCCTTACGAATAACTGAGGTAACAAGAATAATACAAACGACTTACATCAGACGACTGAAAATCAGAAAAAATTTTACTAAAAAATAACGGAACAAGCTTCCCCTAAAAACTCACTGATAACAATGACGGTGTAGATTAGAGCTAGTCCGATCTCTTCTCAGTAGACAGCAGCACTGTTGAAAACATAAACTATGCGATCGCCACTTTTTCCGCTCTGACCACTTTACCCCATGTTCCCCTACACGGTCGACTTTACCGCCTCGCCGACGCGAGTTTCAACCCTCCTGCCGGTAGCGGGTTCCGAATAGTAGCGTGTATCATGATTGTATGTAACGTGACTATGTCGATCGTGAGAAACGGACCCCTCAGAAAACTGGAAGCACAAGTTCAAAGTCTTCGTCCACACATTGAGCATCCTCTCCTTCAGCATGACAATGCGAGACCACATACGAGCGCTGCGACACCTGCAACAATCCGTTTCCATGGGTTCATTCTCATCGATCGTCCTTGATACAATCTCGACTTCGCTCCATACGATTTTCATATGTTTACAAAACTTAAAAGGATTTTGATAGCGATGAAGCAGTGCAAGCAGATGCGAGGCTCTAGCTCCATAAATAGATTGAAACATTCTGTGGTGACGGTATCAGATTTCTCGTTCGGAGAAATGTGTTCGTCGGCAGGGTGACTATGTTGAGAAATAAATTTCTAGACATGAAGAACAAAAATGTAGCTTGTCAATAAAGCTCGTTTTATTTAAACAGATATGAGTTCCCACATAAAAAATTTGGAGGTTGCACTTTTCACGACTCTCTCGTATATGGTTTCAATATGAACGTTTCCGTATTTCGTAGGGATGTTGTGTTGATGTTCATCAGGTACACCTGGCGCCTTGGAGGAACGTTTACTTTAGGTCGCTCACAAGCACACACTGCAAATCGCCAGAAGAAAAGATCTCCGCACCTCGCATATCTGTCAAATACCATTTGAATTTTTGTGGCATACGGATCACATTACTACACACGCAAAGTAAGTTGACACTCGGCTCGGTGGCTGATAGAAGCGATTTTAAACAAGCTCCCACCATCCGACGCACCCAGAGTCAAATTAGTTTGCGCGTATGGTAAAATATGTGGTGCAAAACGCGTTTCATTTTTGTTTAATAATTCAAAAAAATTATGTGGTATGAGAAATTACATTAAATGGGTTTAGTATTCATTTCAATGACTCATACTCGCCCAAGTAAGTTTTATGACTTTTAATGGACAACAGTTAAAGGACGTAAGATGTTTATCTTTTATTGATATAAGCGTACTCCTCAGTTCAGGATTTTAATGTGCACCATATTTACAACGACTTAAATAGGAATCAAATGATCTTCTCATACGCAGCACTGTACTGAACGTATGTCCTTAAGTCACATTGAATGAAATTACTCGTTATGGTGTTTAATACGTATCACGGAAGAGAAATTAATTTTCTTTCACCAGTCGGCGTTAACTCAAAGTAACTCGAGAGTGATCCACCATGTGAACACTCTACTGAGTGTCGCAATTTGCAGCATCTTATAGTAACACAACTGTAGTCATTTGCAATTATCAATCTCAATTTTCTTAGGACAGTTATTTTCAACGAGCGCTAATCTAATGATGTTCCTTTTACCATAGATATAGCGTCACAGATGGTAACTGGTGTGCACTTACAGTTGTATTCGTTTGGGTACTATTAGTCTTGAAAACACAATGCCGCACGTGAGTATATTACTCATTAGCTTACTCATATGTGCCTTAATAAGCCGCCCAACTCTCATTCTTTAATAACACTAGTGTATATCTACTGCGTTTAGGGCAGTTCTGATAATGTACACAACAGAATAAAGAGAAAATGATAGTCCTGCAACGTAGATGTCACACTGCGTCAAGTAGGTGTACATTGATACGATCACTGAGGTGATGTAAAAAGATACATGATTCATATGATCTGGAAGTCTCGCTGCATTGTCCCATATCATTTTGGAACTATCCCAGTTGTGCTTTGTAATCTCTCCCCTCTCCCTCTCGCTCTCCCTCTCTCTCTCCCCTCTCCCTCTCCCTTACCCTCTCCCTCTCCCCTCCGTCTCCCTCTTCCTGACCCTGTCCCTGTCGCTGTCCCTCTGTTTCATCATCACCTTTTCCTGGTCCTCCTTTCTCACCTCCCCTTCAATCTCACCTCAGTACTTTACAGTCCATTAAAATGAAACAGCCAACCGCAATGTAGAATCAGAGCCGCCACCGTGGTTGTGCTCAAAAACATCTGAATGACGAATTTTGGGTCATCTTAAAAATATTTATCCCAAAAAATTCCGTAAAGGGTGCTGCTTGCAGTATTTCCACGTCTAAAGTACATCAGCAAGAATCACACACACACACACACACACTCACACACACACACACACACACACACACACTTACAGGCTAAGCAGCGCTAGTGAATGTGCAATATGCGATTTCTATACCCCCCAGGAATCATGGACCTTGCCGTTGGTGGGGAGGCTTGCTTGCCTCAGCAATACAGATAGCCGTACCGTAGGTGCAACCACAACGGAGGGATATCTGTTGAGAGACCAGACAAACGTGTGGTTCCTGAAGAGGAGCAGCAGCCTTTTCAGTAGTTGTAGGGGCAGCAGTTTGGATGATTGACTGATCTGGCCTTGTAACACTAACCAAAACAGCCTTGCTGCGCTGGTACTGCGAACGACTGAAAGCAAGAGTAAAATTACAGCTATAATTTTTCCCGAAGGCATGCAGCTTCACTGTATGGTTAAATGATAATGGCGTCCTCTTGTGTGAAATATTCCAGAGGTCAAATAGTCCCCTATTCGGATCTCCGGGCGGGGACTACTCAGGAGGACGTGTTATCAGGAGGAAGAAAACTGGCGTTCTGCGGATTGGAGCGTGGAATGACACATCCTTTAATCGGGCGGGTAGGTCAGAAAATTTAAAAAAGGAAATGTATAGGTTAAAGCCAGATATAGTGGGAATTAGTGAAGTTCGCTGGGAGAAGAAACAAGACTTCTGGTCAGGTGAATACAGAGTTATAAATACAAAAACAAATAGGGGTAATGAGGGATTAGGCTTAATAATGAGTACAAAATAGGAGCGCGGGTAAGTTACAACAAACAGCATAGTGAACGCGTTACTGTAGCAAAGACAGACACCACAGTAATACAAGTTTATATGC
Organism: Schistocerca nitens; assembly: GCF_023898315.1. Lineage (NCBI taxonomy): Eukaryota > Metazoa > Arthropoda > Insecta > Orthoptera > Acrididae > Schistocerca > Schistocerca nitens. The sequence goes on along the minus strand of NC_064617.1, from coordinate 471,768,139 downwards.
CAACTAGCTGTGCAGTTGACGAAGAATTATTGAAATGTATGATTAGATAAAAGAAATTATTCAGATAGTGGAGACGAAAATTTAATAGTCATGAGGGACTGGAATTCGATAGTAGGAAAAGAAAGAGAAGGAAAAGTAGTAGGAGAATATGGAATGGGGGTAAGGAATGAAAGAGGAAGCCGCCTGATAGAATATTGCACAGAGCATAACTTAATTATAGCTAAAACTTAGTTCAAGAATCATAAAAAGAAGGTTGTATACTTAGAAGACGCCTGGAGACACTGGAAGGTTTCAGATAGATTATGTTATGGTAAGACAAAGATTTAGGAATCAGGTTTTAAATTGTAAGACATTTCCAGGGGCAGATGTGATCTCTCACTATAATCTATTGATTATGAACTGTAGATTAAAACTGAAGAAACTGCGAAAAGGTGGAATTTAAGGAGATGGGATGTGGATAAACTGGAAGAACCAGAGGTTGTAGAGAGTTTCAGAGAGAGGATTAAGGAACGACTGACATAAACGAGGGAAATAAATACAGTGAAAATAGAATGGGTAGCTTTGAGAGACGAAATAGTGAAGGCAGCAGAGGATCAAAGAGGTTAAAAGACGAGATCTAGTAGAAATCCTTGGGTAACAGAAGAAATACTGAATTTAATAGATGAAAGGAGAAAATATAAAAATGCAGTAAATGAAGCAGGCAAAAAGGAAGTGCAAAATGGCTAAGCAGGGAAGGATAGAGGACAAATGTAAGGATGTAGAGGCCTATCTCACTAGCGGTAAGATACATACTAGCTACAGGAAAATTAAAGAGACCTTTGGCGTAAAGAGAACCACTTGCATGAATATCAAGAGCTCAGATGGAAACCCAGTTCTACGCAAAGAAGGGAAAAGCAGAAAGGTGGAAGGAGTATAAGTAGGGTACATACAAGGGAGATGTATTTGAGGACAATATTATGGAAATGGAAGAGGACGTAGATGAAGATGAAATGGGAGATATGATACTGCGTAAAGAGTTTGACAGAGCACTGAAAGACCTAAGTCGAAACAAGACCCCAGGAGTAGACAACATTCCATTAGAACTACTGAGAGCCTTGGGAGAGCCAGCTCTAACAAAATTCTACCATCTGGTGAGCAAGATGTATGATACAGGCCTAACAGCGTCAGACTTCAAGAAGAATATAATAATTCCAATCCCTAAGAAAGCAGGTGTTGACATATGTAAAAATTGCCGAACTATCAGTTTAATAAATCACGGCTGCAAAATACTAACAGGAATTCTTTACAGACGAGTGGAAAAATTGGTAGAAGCTGACCTCGGCGAAGATCCAGCTGGATTCCGTGAGGCAGCACTGACCCTACGACTTATCTTAGAAGACAGATTAAGGAAAGACAAACCTACGTTTCTACCATTTGACGGTGTTGACTGGAATACTCTCTTTCAAATTCTGAAGGTGGCAGGGGTAAAATACAGGGAGCGAAAAACTATTTACAATTTGTACAGAAAGCAGATAGCAGTTATAAAGAGTCGAGGGGTATTCAATGGGAAGCAGTGATTGGGAAGGGAATGAGACAGCTTTGTTGCCTATCCCTAATGTTATTCAGTCCGTATATTGACCAAGCAGTAAAGGAAACAAAAGAAAAATTCAGAGTAGGAATTAAAATCCATGATGAAAAAGTAAAAATTTGAGGTTTGCCGATGACATTGTAATTCTGTCACAGACAGCAAAGGACTTGGAAGAGCAGGTGAACGGAATGGACAGTGTCTTGACAGATGAACATCAACAAAAGCAAATCGAGGATAATGGAATGTAGTCGAATTAAATCGGGTGGTTCTGAGGGAATTTGATTAGGAAATGAGGCACTTAAAGTAGTAGATGAGTTTTGCTATTTGAGGAGCAAAATAGCTAATGACAGTCGAAATAGAGAGGATGTAAAATGTAGACTGGCAATGGCAAGGAAACCGTTTCTAAAGAAGAGAAATTTGTTAACATCGAGTATAGATTTAGGTGTCAGGAAGTCGTTTCTGAAAGTATTTGTATGGAGTGTAGCCATGTATGGAAGTGAAACATGGACGTTAAATAGTTTAGACAAGAAGAGAATAGAAGCTTTCGAAATGTGGTACTACAGAAGAATGCTGAAGATTAGATGGGTAGATCACATAACTAATGAGGTGGTACTGAAGAGAATTGGGGAGAAGAGAAATTTGTGGGACAACTTGACTAGAAGAAGGGATCGGTTGGTAGGACATGTTCTGGGGCATCAAGGAATCATCATTTTAGTATTGGAGGGCAGCGTGGAGGGTAAAAATCGTAGAGGGAGACCAAGAAATGAATACACTTAACAGATTTAGAGGGATGTAGGTTGCGGTAGGTAATGGGAGATAAAGAAGCTTGCACGGGATAGAGTAGCATGGTAAGCTGCATCAAACCAGTCTCTGGACTGAAGGCCACAACAACAACATATGGCTTAAAGTCTAATGATCATTAAAATTAATTATTTTCACATCTAAATCGTTCTATGACTCTCGTCAAATGTCACGTTGTTAATTCAATGTCGAAAATATCTTCAAAAACATGCCAGCAATACAAAACATGGAATGTTCACTGCATTTTCCATGCGGACTTGCACACACACACACACACACACACACACACACACACACATGGCCCAAAACATGATTTTGAAATCTCAAATTTAAAGTATCAGCGCAATTTTTTTGCCTAAGAACATCTGCCTAGAAAATAACGAGCTAAACAGGCAGTTCACATTTTTAACTAGCCCTAAATAAAGCAATGTAGCAGAAAATACTTGTCGGCTAAAATACTATGCTAAGCAGACTAAAGTACAAAGGAATAAGGAGTCTGAGTCACTACGAGCTAGAGGAAGGATGTACTTAATTACATTACAGTGTAAATGTTAGTGTCATGTGAAATAAAGTAAAATCGTTAAAAAAATTATTTTTCGTATTACGCCCATTGTTGTAATTTTAGGCGTGCGAGAATCGTTCAAAAAGAGTAACATAAATTTCGTTTTCCTTTGTTTTATATTATATACTATTAGAATCTATCAGCCATGTGGATGTTGTAGCAGATTAGTTAAACACGGAGTGTCTCGCGGAAATTGTAGGTTGTGATTTCATTGGGTCGACTGCAATGCTGAAGAGAATTGTGTGATCGATAAGTCTTTTCCATGGAATTGTAGATTAATTCAAAAAGACTGGAAAATCAAGGAATAGGAGGTGAACGCTTGTACCATTCAGGCAGTGTATAAAATCACGAAAACTGAATTACTATAGCTGAAGGGGGAAAAAGAGAAGGGCTACTGAGAAAAGGCGACAAGGAAAGGACGAATAGGGGAAAATTTTGTTAGCAAATTTGGAATCCAGTCGAGCAATAGATTTTGGTTGGTGCTAGAATTAGAGATGGAAGTGCATTATACAGATTTAGAGAAAGGTAGTGTGCAACAGAACAATCTTAACAAGTTTACTGATAAGTGGGATGAAAAACAGAACAGGAAAACAAGATTTTTGCTAACAGGTAGCGCTCATGAGAGGATGAAACCAGGGGATGCAGGAAAAACTAGGTGCAGCATATCAGGTCACAAGTTTTCTGAACCCAAATGCTAGTCTTAGCCAGGTAGCAGAACACGTAGGAAAGTGTGTAAGGATTTTAACCATGAAGATCGGGTGTTATTAGTTGGGGAGCTCGGAACAGACTGTCTATAAACGAAAAATGAAGTACTAGGGGTAATCTGGACATAATGGACGCAGTTACTGAGCATACTAGGGTAGGTTTTGTGGAGATTCTGTGGCCCAGGACCGCCCCTGGGTTACCTCTGCTGTAGTGCAAGTAAACATGGAGCTGAGTGTGATGGTCCAGATGGATGTCTTATGTTGGTGCTCTTCTACAGTAGTAGTTGTTATAGGAAAGTGGGTATATACTGTACTTATGCCATTCACTTGAATGGTAGGGGTAAGGACGAGTTAGCTGATCTATCAGCAGAAAAGATAAAGGAGGGGAGGGGTACATCAGCACACAAAGGCAAATTCCTGTATTTATAATGGTTAGGCGAGACACTACCTGCAGGACAAATGCAAAATTCAGACAAACAACGTTAAAGGAAATTACATTGTCAGTGACTCCTTGTTCATGTTATAATGATAAAAGAAACAATATTATCATGTTGCTTCATCAGAATATTAAGGGGGGGGACATTAAATAAATGAACAAAAGAACAATGTACTGTGGGTCCTCGTCTTACGTTAAAATCATCCACATCCGTCAGTGGCCGTTCAGTCTCACACCGTACCTTGCACCAGGCTACAACCTAATGCTCTGCTGTGGGCTCCAAGAGCGTCACGTTGACGCTTCTGCAGAGGTCTGGAGCTTATCGTGAACTGACAAGTCCTCTGAATTACTGTGGAACTGCAACTATTGGCTTCACCGTAATGCTGGTCTATTAGTGGCCTGCTTTTCCTCATTTCCTAAAACTACAATCGTCAGCCTCTAGCTGTTCCGTCAAAGAAGTATTAAAAAGTTATAATCACGTTTCTGTTGTGAAAATAATTCTACAAAGTCAATAAGAAATCTCATTTCGTTGTCTTTCGCTTGTTTGTTGTGAACGTTATGCAAACCATACTTTGTTGCTTGCTGACACTTCAGATGAAGATCTTGATGAAATGGTAAAAACGTCAACGATGGCCGTAGCAAAACTGAGTTGACTATGGAGCAGGAAATTGAAAGTAGTTTACAGTTTCTCGATCTGAACAATAAGAAGCAGGGTAGTAAGCACGCATTTACCGTCTACAGAAAACGTACAACAACTGATAGTGTGATTCCTAATGACTCATACCATCCACAGGCTTGTAAAGAAACGGCATTCCGTGTTCTAGTGCACAGGCCAGTCAATGTGCCAATGACTAGAAGTGCAAAACAAAACTTCAGTGCACGGTGAACGTCACATTTGCATAACTGTTTCTCACTGGCATTAGGACAAAAGGTTTATTTGTGCTCTGCATGTTCAGATGTGTATATGGGCTTTGATAATCTTTAATTTGACTGGCCCTAAACTTTTGTTAGGCTTAAGAATCGAGATTATATTCTTTAAAATTAATTGTGTGTTTGTTCAAAAACGTTCTTATTGTGCTGGTCCGCCGGCCGTTGTGGCCGAGCGGTTCTAGGCGCTTCAGTCTGGAGCCGTCCGACTGCTACGGTCGCAGGTTCGAATCCTGCCTCGGGCATGGATGTGTGTGATGTCCTTATGTTAGTTAGGTTTAAGTAGTTCTAAGTTCTAGGGGACTGATGACCTCAGATGTTTAGTCCCATAGTGCTCAGAGCCATTTGAACCATTTTGTGCTCTTCCACTTATTTTGGTACTGCTAAACTTTCTGTAGCTCATTTTGAATTTTAATGTTTATGATGCTTGAACCAAGTTACGAAAGGTTACAGGTAGCTTATAATGCCTTGTTGTTCTTTTCAACTGATTGTATTGAACAGAATTTGGGTACACATAAGCTGCAAGCGTTAAAATTCGACGTCAAGGTGAAGTGTATTTTCTGTTAAAATTTTTGTTTGACTCCCTGGCCATAGCCTTTCAGTGAATATTAAGTTTTATTACTGTTTCCTAAACTCAACTACTTTAATTTTATTTTCACCCCAAGACTGGCTTCATATATGTCAATCAGCTTTCCTTTTAATTAGGTTGAACAATTATTTCCAGAGACTTTTGTAATTTTTTATTTGTGTGTTTTAGATTTTGCCTGTAACCGAAATGTGTTAATACATTCTTTGAAGGTAGCAGTAAGCAAGATCATAGGTGCTGTTTATTTGGAGGCTATGCTGTTCATTGAGTGTCAACGTTGCTGTCATTTCGAAATTTTGTAATCTACACAAAGAGTTATTTGTTGATAATTTATTGTTGAATAAATGTAGTTCCTCTGCATTTGTGTCCACAGTTCTTCCACAACAGAAATGAGCTTTCTTAGGTTTTATCCACAAGTATGGCTAAGATTGCTCAACAGTGCACAGGTCACCACTGGATATTTGAAAAATTTTCATGAAAAAGTATTATGAATCACTGTACTCCCTGTCATGCAGTAAGAAGGGTTGTTAATTTGTGGCGATTTTAATGTAAATTGTTTCAATGTCTCTGACAGGAAAAATTATTTAGAGGTGCTTTTAACTACTTGTAATTTGGTATCAGTTATTAATGTCCCTACATGAGTTGCTCAATACAGTAGTGGCCTTAGAGATACTGTATTCACTCAACAAAGGAAAGTTAAAGAGCCACATGCCTATCCAGTGGTAAACAGACTGTCAGATCACACGATTAGCAGTTAGTAACATTATATAACTTAGTTCTATATACAGTATGGAAACATTGTAAGAAAACAGTGAGACTGGTTATTGACAAAACTACTGAAAATTTTAAAGAAAGCTTATATATGTCGACATGGGGTCAAGTTTACAATCAACCTAATTCCAACTCTAAATTCAGCTTATTTGTTAATAAGTTTGTATCCACTTTTGAAAGCAGTTTTCCGATGTGTCATTGAGGAAACCTTGGATCACTACAGGTACCAATCACTTCACAATGGAAAAAGGACTTGTACAAAATAGACAGGATCATTTCTACTATAAGCAATATTCTGATGTATTAAGGAAAGTTGTAAAAAAATCAGTCTTGTCTGAAACTGATAAATCAGATAACAAAATAAAATCAATATGCAATATTGTCAAAAGGGGACAAGGAAAGGAGCCATAGAAGATGGCACTATTTCTCTTAAAGGGAATTGGAACATTGTAGAAGACAGTTCATGTGTAGCAGATATCTTTAATAATTACTTTTCAAAATTTCTGAAAAATTTGTGCAAACAGAAGAGAAAGCAAAATAGTATACTGGAAATGCAGAGAACATTTCCTGAAATAAAAATTAATATCACGTCTTCATCTGAAATGTAGAAGCTCAGCACGACTCTACAAAAGTAAAAGTTTATAGAGTATGGATAATATCTCCAATATGACTCTAAAAAGCTGTGGGCCTGTAATATGTAGTATTCTTAGTCAATTATGTAGTGGCTCATTCATACAAGGTGTTTTCCTGCTAAGACTGGATTATGCCATTCTTAACCCTACAGATGACAATAGCTACCACCCAGTGTCACTTCTTACATCAGTTTCTAATAATTTTTGGACCTTAAAGTACTACAAGGCTGTTACTCACCTGTCTAGTAAAGAGATACATAGTCAACCAGTTTGGATTTCAAAACTGCCATTCTACTTAGCCAGGTATTTATGCATTTACTGAGTACTTACTAAACTCTTTAAATGATAAGATTTCACCAATTATGTTCTTATGTGACTTATCAAAGGCATTTTATTGTGTAAATAATAATATTCTTTTAGAGAAGTTAGGGGCAGATGGAACCAAAAATGTAAACATTCAATTAAAAAATCATTAAACTATCTTCGTTAATGTACAGATCTAAAGAAAAAGAGCTTTATTTTAAAGGAAAAGTATAATAAAAGACGCAGAAATGAGAATTTTTATTTTTTATTGTCTTTTATGAAAAGGCATAACTCAAATTCTAATCATGCAATGAATCTGAAAATCTTATTGTAGTGTTCTAAGAAGGTTGTAAGAGCATTGAACAACAATCATCAATTTTTAGTACTAATTGCATTATTAACAGAGTTTTGAATTTTGTACATTCAAAGTTTTTTTCTGCATACAAGCCTATAAAAATCAGAAGGAAGTTGCAGGATCTCGTATTTTTTAGTTCCAATGAGACAGCACCATACTTAGAATATCTCCTGAAAATTTCATAGCATTAGCGCAAATACCTTTTGCGAAAAGGTTTCTAACGAAGCAAAGAGTTTAAAACTGGGAAAATTAGGTTCAAAGATTTTCTTCTCATACTTCCATGTGTAATAAGCTTACATCAGTTGTAAAATTCTCTATGCTGGTACTCCTCATCTTCCAGGTTTCTCTTCTCTCCCCTTCGAATCTGCCTCACCTGTATTTGTAGGTAGGAGAGTGATATGTCAGCTTTCTTGACCCTGCTTTTGTTGTAAACACAAGTGTATCTGTACCAACCCCGTTCAGCACTTATATTATTTCCGTCATTAAAACTTAAAACAGTATCATGGAAACCTGTTTTGAGTACTTCAAGACCACCGAAAGTCCTTTTTGACCATCTAATCCAAATTAAATTAATGAGGCTTTCATTCTCATCCTGTGCCTTTCCTTGAAGACAATCTCCCAGTAAATTAGTGTTTGTAAGAAACCTGAATGTGGGCTTCATTGCATTTATGACACATTATGGTAATGAGTGTTTACATGAATACATCTAATTTCTTCTGCTGTATTACACCAACCTTCTTTTGGACACAGATTATGCATTGGTGTTGGTGCAGTGCATAGTTTATGGGAAAAAATTGTCCACGCAGTACGTCTCATTACCTCTAAATTGTTTGTTTTTCCTGATAGTTCTACCATAAAATAACTGAAGATAAGCAATTTCTTTCAGAATAAGCCTGCATTTTTCTTCTAGTGATATTCCATCCTCAAGCACTTGACCATTCTTTTCCTTCAGCAAGCGACAAAGCCTACCACCAAGTCTCTTTTAGACGTGGCCAACACATACAAGTTTTTCTACTGTAGCATTGTTGGTTTTTATCTGTCACCGTTTTGAACAAAAAGAAGTCCCCAACACAAAAATATTTAGTATATCTAACACCATACTGACCCTCGGATCTGGAGAAAATCGTCACAACTGCAAGGGCCTCCCTGCTCCCACCAGAACCACTATATTTTTTAGAGCATGCTACTGCATGCTTTTCTTACCACAGTTTCTCATTGTCTTCATTGTCATACATATTTCTTGTTTCACATTGGTGGCAGTATTTAAACGTAATTTCAACATCAAAAACTTTAGCTGAGTCAATCCCGCTTACAGATGCACCATCATGTAGAGATGTGTGACTTCATTTCATCCAGGCCCCATCTACAGAAACGCACTGGTCAGTAACATCTATAAGATATTCACTGTGAAGAATATCTACCACAGCATCTATTTCTTTTTGGTTTATTTCCACCAGTTCTTCCACTGCTTCTTTCATTGGAACCTTAGCAGTATCACATTTATTTTTTCAAACGTTGTACAAGATGGAGGTCTGCTCAGGAAACCACACAATACATTATCTCCTTCCCTACCCTGTTCAAGGCATCTCAGAGCATATGCAAAACTAAAATTGCTTTCATAGGTACCAGTGGCAGTTTTTTGGAGGAGGCGATTGAAAATTCGTAGCCACATGATCTACAAATTAAAATCACTAGCTATCCAGAATCTTTTTTCTTCAACAGCAGTCATGCAGTCCGTATTTTTACAGCTAACAGTAGAACATATAAGCTTTATAGCATGGCAGAGAAGCTGTAAATCAATAATCCTGAATCCAGTGACATCCACATCAACATCACTCATGCACGTGTGCATTGCTTCTATTGCAATTTTCGATGGTGAAGCATCGAATTTATATTCTTCTTTTCTAGCTGCTTCGTCTTTTATCTTCGTAATCCGACTTTCATTAAACTTACGTTTCCTAAACATAGTTTTTCCACCACCCATTAGACACATATCTTCACTTCCACATAGAGATTTGCAAAGTCAATCTTCCATGTACTAATATGTGTTAGTATTGTTAAAAAATAAATAAATCACACGCATGAAACTTGTCAGCCAACGATATAGAAGTCAGCCAAAGTTATATATGTCAGCCAGAGATATCGAAAGAAAACAGTCTTTACACTCACAAAAATTCTGCTGATGCAAGCGGTTTCCCAAATGTCAGAGTCAATCTTCCATGTACTAATATGTGTTAGTATTGTTAAAAAATAAATAAATCACATGCATAAAACTTGTCAGCCAACGATATAGAAGTCAGCCAAAGTTATATATGTCAGCCAGAGATATCGAAAGAAAACAGTCTTTACACTCACAAAAATTCTGCTGATGCAAGCGGTTTCCCAAATGTCAAAGTCAATCTTCCATGTTCTAATATGTGTTAGTATTGTTAAAAAATAAATAAATCACATGCATGAAACTTGTCAGCCAACGATATAGAAGTCAGCCAAAGTTATATATGTCAGCCAGAGATATAGAAAGAAAACAGTCTTTACACTCACAAAAATTCTGCTGATGCAAGCGGCTTCCCAAATGTCAGAAAGGTGGGAGTGGCTCCGAGTGCAGATTTATAGAGTTCGATATTTTAAAGGCTCTTCTAACGCTGCTATCATGATAAAATTCACACACAACATTTATCAAACTCTGTAGATTAAGAGAATAATATTTTAGAAAAATAGATTTTCTGGTTTCAGATCCACTGCATCCCCCTTAAATTTTTATCACATATGTGGTTCAGCAGATGTCTTATTTAAGTGACGGATGAGAAAGTTACCGTATGTAGTATGAGTAATAGCAACAGGGCCTGCTACTATTCTTGCTTTATGTTAATGATCTGCCATTTTATTGGAGTCAGGAGACACAATTAATCCTGTCTGAAGATGATACAAACATTGTTGCGAAGCCAAACAAGGGAGTAAATAATACCAGGAAATGAAGTAACTGAAGGGTTTCCCACAATTGTAGTATGTTCGAAAAGAAAAAACGCGATTCATCTATAGAGATTCTGTACTGTACAAAAATCCTCATCGCATTGACACAGTACACCATCAAGAAATAATAAAACGGGTAGAAAATTGTATGTAGATGCAAATACAAAAGAAGTCTTAAACTGGAAAAGCAATATAGCACACTTGCTAAAATATTTAGCTTTAGTTACTTTTGTCATCAGAATGACTGGTAACTTTTAGGATACAGAAGTCAGTAAGTTAATGAATTTTTTCAAATTTTCCTTCATTGATGTCTTATGAGGTAATATTCTGTGGTAACATCGCACATCTGTGGAGTTCACAGATGTACATCTTGCAGGCTAACTTTCTCACAGAAATTGGTGAAATATGCCGATGGAAATAAAACGTTTTACATACAGCAAAAGTATTTTCAAGAGTAGATTAAAGATGTCTCTTTTTAAGAACTCCTCCTATGCCACACAGGAATTACCGAGAACAGATAATTACTCATTTTTTTAAAGAAAAAAACCGGAAAATGGCCAGAATTAGCCATACAAACATATTTTTTAATTTTTTTAGTTGAATATGTGTATTATATGTTGTATTGTTGACATATTCTACATCATAACGTTTATTGTGAATTTTATCTATAGAACAAGAAACTAACTAACTAACTAACTAATAGTATCTACTTAAGCTAATATCCTAACATAGGGTCACTATAATGTTCGGCTGACTTTAGGGTCAGTTTTAGAGATGAGTCTTTTTTATGTATTTATACATGGGAATAATATTGTTTAATTAGGTAATTCTTGTCAACAAGTGCACTCTACACTGTAAGTTAGATCAGTTGTAGTACTCATGTATGTTTTGCCATGTTATAGAACCAATTTTTATGTATTTTGGTAAATTTAATATCTGCTTTAATTTAAGATTCAAATTTTGATGTTCACTAAAGTAATAACCTTTAATTTATTTTAGTGGTGCTGATAAGTGACCAATGTGTATTTAATCAGTAGCAGACACTGTTCAGGTGTGGTTGCATTTCATTTGAAGGACTTGCAAAGTGTGGTATGACAGTCGAACTTCTATAGTCAACAAGTGCTGCTTCACTCATTAGCGTTATCAGCAGTTACAATATGCAACCAATGTCGATTTTTTTAACCTTACAGAACTATTAACTTCTCACTTTAGTAGATTGTGTTTTTTACTTGAAATGTTACATATTTTGAGCAGTAATGCAATTTTATTTTGTTGTAAAGTTTGAATTTTCATTCATGATCATAGCTTTGTAATTATACTGGCATATTATGACAAGCAACCTGTGTGTATGTGTGTTTTCAGTCAATATCAATTACTTATTATGACAAACAATTTCATTACAGTGATAAAGACTGTATTTTTGAGACGCCCGTCTATTTTGTTCCACCATTATGTTTGACCGTATTTCATCTCTCTCTTGCTCCACCACTACCATCTTTGGTCATGTGTGTTTTCAGTTCCTATTTGGAGCACTACAAAGTTATGCCCGCATACTGTGAAAATATGGAGTGTATGTGATTCAAAATAATAAAGTACTTGTCAAAATACCTTTTTCCTTTCTTCTTAAAATGGTGTTTGATTAGTTTTTTTACCTTGTGGCTAAGTGAGATATGAGTGGGTGTTTTTTGCATCATGTATTTTGTTATGAATTTTAGTGTAATTTTGCATTAATCAGGCAGAACATTATGACTGCCTACCTAATAGCCAGTATGACCACCTCTGGCAAGTATAAAAGTGGCGACACGGTGTGACATTGGATCAATGAGGCCTTGGTAGGTCTCTGGAGAGAGTTAGCACCATATCTGCACCCACAAGTCATCTAATTCCCGTGAATTCCGGAGAGGTGAGTGATGAACTCTGATGCCACGTTCAATCACATCCCAGATGTGTTCGATCAGTATCAGATCTGGCGATTTGGAGCTCGGCACATCAAATGAAACTCTGGAACTCGCCACCATGTTCCTCGATACACACGATCACACTCTTGGCTTTATGGCATGGCACATTATCTCGTTGAAAAACGCCACTGTCATCGGGAAACATGATCGTCATGAAGGTGTACTATACCACAACTGGTGTGCGATATTCCTTGGCCGTCATGGCGCCTTGAAAGAGCCCCACTGGACCCATGGATGCCGATGTGAATGTCCCCAGAGCGTAATGAAGTCCCCACCACCTTATCGACGTCCCACAGTAGAGGTGTCAAGGAACAGTCCCCCAGAAGACGACGGACTCGCGCCCTCTCATCGGCATTCATCTGACCATGCAACGCTCAGACACTGCGCCAACATTCAGTGCCGATGGTCATGTGTCCATTTCAGGTCGTTGTGGCCGCGGTCGCCGTGTCAATATTGGTACATGCATGGGTCGTCGGCTGCAGACGACCATCGTGAGGAGAACTCTGCCCAGAATTAAAGTCTGATGTTAGTTCCCCCATAGTTATCCGCCTCTTCTGTTTTGCCAGTCTGCTCAGCCTGCGACATTCGACATCTGTAATGAGGAGTGCTCGACGAATACTACGACATTTGGACGTGGTTTCACCTTGGTTCGCCACCCGTTGAAGACAATCACCACAGCATTTCTCGAACACCAGACATGTCGTGTGGTTTCCGAAATGCTCGTGCCGAGCCTCTAGGCCATCACAATCTGCCCTTAGTCATACTCAGAAATATCATGCACATTCCCCATTCTACACATGGACAGCACACTCACTGATATTGCATGCATTGTCAAGTGTCTTATTAGCAGTTATTCCTCGTCAGGTGACGCTGCTATTGCCGAGAAGGATTTATATCATAGTAGGTCGGTGGTCATAATGTCCTGGCTGATCAGTGTAGTAGCTAATTACTTGCAATACAATTTGAGTGCACTGGCACCACAGTTCCAGTTGGTAAATATTGCAGCATTACTGTAAAATTTATTTTGGACATAACATCTAGTAGGCTTGGATCAGGTACAAATAAAAATCAGTATTAGACCGTTAATAGCATCGGCTATGTTTTGCAGCGTACAACATGATGCATTATCTTCATACCCCATAAAATGGTGCTTGCTAAGGTGAAACATTACCGAAAAACCTGTAAAAACTACAAGTGATGATTAGTTCTGTGAACCACTACCACTAATAACGTACCTTAAGACTGAAATACTAACACCCTTTCCGTAATTTATATGTGAAGATACCACTGCCACACCTGACAAACATCATAAAACAATTTAAATGCGGTAATGTTTTATTTGGGGATTCATTGCGAATGTAATTACTTACAGTCTTCCGGTAACTGCTAATGATTTAGAGTCCTATTTCTTTGTGTGCTTGTCCGCTTAGCTTAGTACTTTACTCAACGTCTACTTTCTGCTTGGTAAGGCTCGTTTTGCTACATTACTTTCTTTAGGCATTGTTAAGAATGTCAACTGCCTGTTTGGGATGTAATTTTTTAACAAGATGTGTTTAGACATAGCTATAGCATTGGGGCACTTAATTTCAGAGTTCAAAATCATGTTTTAGGCACTAATTTGACGTTTATGTCTGTGTAGAAAGTAACAGTGTAACACTTGAAATAAAAATTGCATTTTTTGTACAGTTGATACATTTTTGTAGATATTTTAGCTGTTGAATGAAAATTTTGACATTTGACAAACTCCATAGAAGAATTCAGAGGTACGTAATAGTCAGTTTGAGGATCTGTTGTGCCTCACGCCACATATGATACAGAGATCACACTTTGCTTGCTCGACAGTGCTGATTAACCTGAAAGTTTACAGCACACACACAATGTGTGTGTGTGTGTGTGTGTGTCTGTGTGTGTGTCTGTGTGTCTGTGTGTGTGTGTTGCTGACGTATTTTAGGTTTTGAAATACTAAAAATTGCAGCTTTTATGTAATATTTTTACTTTTGAACATGGCCCAAAAATTTAGGTCGTTTAGATATCTTTGAACACAGCCGTGACTTTAGTTTTGGAGCTACACTGGAATAAGCTGTTTTATTTTAAAGCACTGTAAATAGTGGCATGTGACCTGAGGAGAGGGAACAGAAGGGGAGAGGAGTGGGAAAAAAGGGTTGGAGGAAAGGAGTTACATAAAACAACTGAGCTATTTCTGACTTCTTGTTTTTTTCTTGAATTTTTTGAATTATTGAATATTTTTTAAAAATTTTCCACTATCTTGCATTCTTTTTTAATTTCCTAGCATCAACATCTTGAATTTTTAACTTCCCTCCATCTTGGGTTTTAGAATTTCCTGTCACTCTGCCAGTGAGTGCAGCACCATAAAAATGGTGCAGAGAAATAGTTGGTTTCACATTGTCTGATAGTGCATCGTTCTTTAAGAGCAGGTACAGGCCACGACACTTATTGACCACGCACGTTATGTGCGACCTCCAAGTCAGTCTCTTACCGATGGTAAGACGAGGGTATCTGACTGAGTCACACACATCAAGTCTGTAACCAACTGTGAGAAGTTTAAACAGCTTAGGCTGCTGTAGAGACAGTCACCTTCCACACAGAGTAATAATGGTGATTTTGGCTATATGTGTCTGGAGGTGCCTTGTAATGAAATTTAGGTTGGGACATCGCTTCAACAGCGCAGTGTCACCGGCGTACAAGGCGATTTCTCCACCCATCTGCTTCAATGTGTAATCCCTCCTACCTAGGAAAGATTCAACCATCTCCCTCCTTGTCTCTTCATCTCATCACTGTACAAATGTATTCAGTCAATAGCAAGGACTGATTGTTAGTGGAGTGCACCGTGTTGCTGGAGCTTCTCTATACCAAACTTCTTATGCCGATTCAGGGAGCAATGGTTCGCGCATTGCCACTCTACGTGGCTCCAGGGGATGTGACCACTGTATAAAGCGGTGCTCTCCGCGCAAGCGTCTCACCACCCTATGATGGCGCCGCTGGGAGTGGTGGGGTGTCGATTCTATGGTTCTTATGAATGACGCACAGAGCCGAGGACTTAGTGGTAGCCGCAGTTGCCTATTGATAGGATGGCGAGAGGTACCAATCAAAAGTCCTGGTGGCTGTGAAGTTGTCATTGTCGCTACTATTGCTAGTGAGGGGGAAACAGTGGGAATAGTGGATGAGCTGCACGTGGACCAGGTTATATGGTTAAATATTATGATGAACCAGAGGTCCTAGGTGGCTACCACTGACGGATGCGCATATACATGTAGTACAGATAGTATCTCAGGGCTCTGGTTATGTTACAGGCGTCCACGATGGATGTTGGCTGAATGTTTGTTCCCACACTGTGGAACCATGTGGACACAAAGACCTGGCTCTTCTCGCCCGTGCTGCTGTCATCCATCTGTAATGGACTTTCTTCAGCGAGCTTTTCACAACTACCAGCGTCGCACTATAAGTACTTAAAAATATTGTTAATGTGTGATCTGTGGATGTAGACTGGATCGCAGCCTTCATTTTTCTCCTTAAAGTTGTAGGCTATCTGCCCTGCCTAGTCACTGGATTGTGAGTGGAAGCGAGCAGGTGCTGGATTCCATGCATCCAAAAATTCTGAAAAGGGGATGAATGTGAACTGAGAACCATTTTCTGTTACAGCTGGCTTTGGAAGAACTTCACCGTCGATAACTTGAGTCAATGTCTTAATTATGGTCTCCACCACTATCGAACACATCAGCCTCACATAAGGAAATCCGCTACTACAATCCACACTCTGTTCAAAAAAGAACTAGCAATGGGTTGTGGTCATGAACAGAAGAGTTTTGGAGGATAAGCTTGCTGAGGAGTACAGTCGAACATGAGCAGGCTTACCTATTGCTGGCTAATATATATCACGTTGTGTGAGGATCTCCTGATTGGAGGTGCCACAAGCCCTACATATGAAAAGAAAAACATCTGAATGTGGTGATTAGCTAAAATGACCAACCATGAGACTGTTTTCCTGCGCCAAGTTGTATCACACTGTCTACGGCTTCAAACAAAATAGCCATTTTAAGTCGTACTGGGGCATATTGGTGTGTGGTCTAGCCACCGTAACTTCATCCGTTTCAAGACTTATCGAAGCTTGGTGTGTTTCTTTGACTCTGTTTCAATTGTGGATGTAGTAATTCTTTTAGTGTAGGGTCTGGCCTCATGTCGATTTTTAAACCCAAGGCCTCTTGTTGGTCCAAACTGAGGTCTTGGCCAGCCAGAAGCCTAAACAGTGTGTCTGCCTTGGTGTGGTGACTGGTAAGTTTGTACTCAATATGATAGTCATTGTCTGATGAAAGCAGAGCACCTCAATGTAAGCAGAGCTTCCATATCCAGTAAACAAGAATGAGACCTGGAGAATACCAACAGGGGTTTATAGGCCATCACAAGATGAGATTTCAAACCATAGATATATATGTATATAACTTGCATAGACAATCGCCAGGTCCTCTTTTCCTGGTTGCATGTAATTCTGTAGGACTGAGTCCAGTGTATCCAATGGACTGTTTGCAAAAATCTTGTTCATGATAGGACAAGAGTGTCAAGATGCTGTACTGAGACACGTCAGTAGCTAGTTTCAGTGGTTTTGTTGGGGCTAAGCAAGGTTCTGACTCTAATGCTTGTCTGAGGATGCAAAACGCTTAATCACATTGTGATGGCCGGCCGGTGTGGCCAAGCGGTTCTGGGCGCTACAGTCTGGAACCGCGCGACCGCTACGGTCGCAGGTTCGAATCCTGCCTTGGACATGGATGTGTGTGATGTCGTTAGGTTGGTTAGGTTTAAGTAGTTCTAAGTTCTAGGGGACTGATGACCTCAGAAGTTAAGTCCCATAGTGCTCAGAGCCATTTGAACCACATTGTGATGACCATATGAATTTTGCTACCTATTTCCAAATAGCACTACTGAGGCACAAGATCTGTCCTAAATTGTCAGTTTTTCCCATGGATAGCACTTCCTTCAGACTGTGAAGAGGGCTACACTATCTTTGCTTGCACATTCTGTAGGGCTGAAAGAAAATTCTTTTCGCTCATTTTGAAACCGAGATATTACAGAAGTACCTGAAGAAATAGGCGTTCCTTTAGATTACATTTCTGGACCACGTTCAGCAGTCCAGGAAAGCACCACTTAAATATAAAGCCCTCAGAGCTTTTTAGTCCCAGGTTAGACTGTGCAAATGACATACAGGCTCAGATTCACTTCGAGCTCAACTCAGTTCCCCGTTTTGTCCGAATCCACCTACCTACAGCATTCTCCACGACGGAGTTGAGGCGAAAGACAGCTGCAAGAATAAAACGTCGTTGACCATATCTCATCTAGCTCCTGGGCATCTCCGTTAGCAGTCATTGGAAGTAAACTTCTCCTTTATCTAAGTGAATTATTTGTAGACACGTTTCTGATTCATGGCCCTGAAGATTTACTGTGAAAACTAAAAGGGAGCGAATGCTAAAACAAAATTCATAGGTACAACGCACATTTAAGAGTTCCATCGCGTCTAGAGTCTAGCAGGTTCTAGTTTTAAACGCTTCATTTGGGTTATGTTAATATCAAAGGTTTACTTCCGATATTTCCAACTCTCTTCCATCTTTCATTCCTATCTACAACAGCTAATCTGCAATATATTTACGTGTAATGATAACTTGACGGACTAAATGTCACAACTGTTAGTACAAGTGAACATTGAGAAAAACACGACATGTGCGTATGTGACACGTATTGCATACACAAATATATTTGATTCTCTGTTCCTTCTGGCCATATCCTCCTCCTCCTCCTCTCCCTTTCTGACCCAAAACCACCTTACCCCCACTCTGTCCACCTCCTCCTCTCTCCTCTCTGCTTTCTCTCTTCCTCTCCTCCTCTCTGCTCATATTTTCCTCTCTCCATCTTCACCTAGCAGCTCCTGCACCCTCTCTATGTCTCTCTGCTCCTTCTCCCCTCTATCTATCCATACACTACTGCTCATCTTTCTGCTCATCCCCTTTGCCCTCTCCCCCCCCCCCCCCCACACCCATCCCCTTCTGCCCCACTCTCTGTCCATCCACTCCTCTATCCATGTCAAACTTCCCCTATCTGTGCCAATCCGCACATATAGTCCGTGCAAAATAGATCGACAAGGTAGGCCCATAATGTTTCAACCTGGTCACACAGTTCTGTAGGAGTTGTTGGCTGACAAGCGACATGAATCATTTCTCATGCCATCATATCCCACACATGCTCCATTCGAGATCATTCCAGAGATCATGCTGGCCAGGGAAGTTGCTGCACGTTTTACAGAGCATGTTGAGTTTCACCAGCATTATCCTGTTAGAACAACGCACCACATTCCTGTTGCCAGAATGGCAAAAGAATGGGGCTAACAACATTCTGCACATACTGAGCGCTGCATAGCATCCCCTCCAGAAACAATAAAGGTGAACGAGGATTGTAGCTTCTCACGCCACAGACCATGAGGCCTCGGGTGGGGCCACTGTCTTGGACGAATGCATTCTATGAGACAGTGTTAACCAGGTCTACGTCGTACATTCAAACTGCCATCACCTGCATGTGGGAAGAACCTTCTTTCATCGGTGAAGACATGGCGTGCAGTTCCTTCTTCCAAACGATCCTCTGACAGTGCCAGTCGAGCCACGCACGTCGATGCTGTGGGAAGAGTGGAAGTCAGGCTTGAGTTGTGCGTGCCCATAGTCCTACTGCTGGTAACTGGTTCGCAAGATTTCGTGTTGACACGTCTGGGATAACACGCCCTCTTATATGTGCTGCAATAGCTGTGCCATCTGTGACTGTTGCCCTTACGATACGACGATCCTGGGAGCCGTCTGTGCTGACTGGACGTCCAGGGTCTTTTCTGCGGATGTGAGTATGTTCAGAATGTTCATGTGACAACTGATACCAGCATAATTGTACAACTGGCACAGGACATTCAACTTATGTGGCACTTCTTCAAATGAACTGTCCTGCCACTTGGAAGGCCACAGTTTGACCTCTTTCAAAACCGCTCACTTGGCTGTAGGAAGTATCATCTCAGTAGCATGGTTGTCTGCTTGCTTCACACACCTGGATCACATTGACCCTTCTAGCTGTGAGCATTACCAATTAAGAGGTAGCCACATTCTCAATGAGAGGGTAGACACAACAGGCACTCTGGTAGCTATGCCACTATGCTATCTCCTAGAAGACAACACCAAAACCATTATCAGTACATCTATTATCCCTGAGGTGGCATGTGCCATCATCAGTGTCATCTTCCAGGTGTACTAATTTTTTTTCTGGCAACATGTATTGCACACATATCCTGGTCCCTCTCTCTTTGACCATTTCCTCCATTTCCCTCTCTGTCCATCTCTTTCTCCACCATTCTCTGTCTGTAGGCTCATAATGCAGACAGCTCCCTAATCCCCTGTCTCTCTCATCATACTGCAGACATCTCCCCCTTCCTCTCTGTCTCTCTGTCTAATTCTTCCATCTCCCTCTCCATTTCTTCCCCAATTTGTCCAACTTCTCCTTCCCCTTCCTCTTTTCCTCTCCCTCTCTCTGTCCATCTCCTCCCCCCTCTTCTCTCTGTCCATTACTTCCTTCCCCTTTTCCTTTTCCACCTGTCACTATGCCTCTCCAGTTCCTAAAGCCTCCAATAACTCCTAATCGGCCTCCCCACTTCACTGCCAATCTTTTCTTCCCCCTCCCTCTGAACATTTCCGCCTTCCCTTATCTAATGATCTTCTCCTCCCCTTCTCTATAAATCTCCTCCTCCACCCCTTTGTCCATCCCTCCTCATCCTCTTTCTGTCATTCTCTTTCATCTCACTATGCTCAGGCATCACTTTTACCCCCTCTCACTGCACATCTCATTGTCCCCCTCCCTGTGTCTATGCTTCCTCCTCCTCTGTCTGCCTATCTCCTCCACACCCTATCTGCCCCCATCTTGTCCTGCTCCCTCTTTGTCCATCTACTCCTCCCCCTTCCCCTGATATATCTATCCACTCCATTCTGCCAATCTCCTCCTCCCTCTCTGTCTGTCCCTTCACTCTTTGATCCCTCTTATCTGGTTATCACCTCCTGCCCCATCTCTCTCTGTCCATCCCCTCCTATATCCACTTCAGCCTTTCCTCAGACATAGCCACCTGTATATGTTGCCCACATAAAACATGTCAATTAAGCAGATATGTTGTGTGGGGCACCGTATGTAGCACCACGTTTTCGCCAGAATCTCTGTTCCCACTGGAGCTAGAATGTTATATGCTCCACAGTGCTGGTACTCAAAAAGGTTGCTGTTCATGTGTTAAATTTGATTTATTTCGAGCTACCGGTTTTGGAGGAGATCCCAGTCATACAGGTTGCATTTTGTATGGTATATACGGCCCTTCCCGCCATGGCTTCACCAACATATGCAGTCGACACATATCTGGAACACACCTCCTCCTCCTCCTCCTCCTCCTCTCTGTATCCATCTGTTCCTCCCTATCTGCCTCATCCTCCACCTCTATCTGTATATCTCCTCTTCTTCACCCTCACTGTGCCTTCATCTCCTCCTCCTGTGTACTTTGTCTTTTCGCTCTTCTCTCTGACCATATCTTCCTCTCCATCCCTCTGACCAAATCTGCCTCTCCACTCTCTCTTTCCATCGCCACCTCCCCTCTTCCATTTCCACTTTGCTTCTACCCTTCTGCACCTTCCACCAGCCTCATGTGTCTTCCCTTCCCCCCTATCTCCTTCAATTTGCTCCTCCTTCTTCCTGCTCTTTCCATACCCGACTCTGTCCTTCTCAACCGGTCCCCAGTCATGCTCATCGGCACATGTAGTCCCTGAAATACAGTTCAGTAAAGCAGTCCAATACTGCTTCCATAACCTACCTACCATACAGGACAGGTCACACAGCAGAGATTTAAAGATAATTTTTCTCCTGACATACAGACTACCATGCGAAGCAGGCTGTTAAAACAAGCTGATACTACTTCAACACAACATGCCTGCCACGCAGAGCAGCCACAACTCCAACAATAGGCATGCCTGTCAAGCAGGGCAGCCTACGTGTCTGTGTTAGGATAACCTTTCTTGACCCTCACATTAGATTGCAAAGCTGGTTGATTTGGTAGCACGATACTACTCTCATACAACATGCCTTTTGTGCAGGACAGCCTATGAGCCAGGGGCAGGAAAAAAAATGTTTTTGCCCATATCTGCACTTGTATTGGAGCTAGGAAGTTATGAATCCCACAGTGCCAATATGTAATGTCCCAAATTTTGTTGAAATCGATCCAGATGTTTGGGAGGTGATCTCATACATAAACACTTAGACAAATACAGTCTGGTTTATATATACAGGGTGAAGCAAAAATTCCGCACTAGGCGGTCAGCATCTAATTTTTCATCACAGTTGAAAACAAAAGTGTATCTAGCAAAGCTAGTCCCGCAACAGGTTTAATAGAAATGCGATTTAAAAACGTTGTAACTGCGTGCAGTATGGCCAAGAACCGGTAGCATGAACTCTGTCCCATTAATTCAGTGAGACGAGGTAATGCCGTGGGGAATGTAGATTCGCCGATGATCCAGTCGCATTCATGCCAACAAATTTTTTTCGGTTAAAGCATCACACTGTTTTTCTGTTACTGTTATTTCAATTTAAACAGATACAAACGACTACTTTGTTTCGCCCATGATACAAATAAAGCCAACAGAAAATAATAGTGGATACATTAACAACATCTGTATGCGATGAGGTACAAAAAACACAACAGGTGGGCTACACTAGATTGCACATCACGTTACACACGATAATTCCATTCTGTGCGTTTGACGTCCACGATTATCGTAGCACAGCTCCTACAGATATGAGCGACGTTCACTTTGGACAAGATGTTCAGAGCGCCCATCTTGGATTTTCAAATACTTCCTCACATGCTGTATCATACTTTGCTCTATGGTACACAACACACCTACACCCACCATTGCCGAAGCAACGTGTTCGCGAGCTATTAGATGTACATCCACTTGGGTTGAGTACTATAAACTTGTTGCTTCAAGTGTCTCTACAGATAAAACACTCGTGGATTAACGTCTGCGAAACTTGGAGGCCAGAACATTGGACCTCCACGGCCAATACATTTCCCTGAAAATGCTTCATTTAAATAGTTACGCCCTTTCATTTGAAAGTGTGGCGGTGAACCATCATGCTAAAACAATAGCCGTCGTCGAACACCAAGTGGAACGTTTTAAAATGCGCCATGTAACGTATTGTTGATAAATACACAGTGCAAGGTTTACGCCAAAGGTTCCTGAAAGCCACATTCACGAGTGGAACTAGATCCCTCAGTCCATATCACGTTATTTGTAAAATATTCCTTACCTTGATACAAAAGCCATTCATAAAACTGTACTCGCTGAATGCGGTCATCTGGCTTCTGGTGTTGAGTTAATGCGTAATGATATGGATGCAGTCCTTGATTTTGCAACACTTCAACTACTGGCCTCTGAGATATCTGGAGCTGCCTTGAAATATCAAGGGTACTTTTCACTGGTGACTGGTGAACGATTTCAAGTATTACGTCCTCTGTTTGTGGAGACTCGTGGATGAAGATTACCGGTTTCCTGAAGGCGTTGCTATTTATCGTTTGTGCACTCCATCGGGAAGCTGCCATACATGAACTTGAGAGGATCGGTTACGCTTGCGGACTGTGCTGTTAGCAGACAGATGCATGCTACGTAATGGATACCTTTATCATGTGATAGGTTATTGTCATGGGACAAAATGATGTCCTGCTTATAAACGATGAGAACTAGAGAACGGACGTCTATGAGCCGTGGCGGCTTCTATCACTATTCATATGTGATTCTTCAGTTTCTCCCGACGTATTTGCCGCTGGAACAGTCCACGGGTATACTGCCGGTTCATAGTGTCCAACGGGCACAATATTTCGGCTATCAGACATGTCGCCATCGTCAGGTGCGCTGACGAACTGAGCTCCCGAGGGCGGGCGCCCGATTTAAATCCCCTCCCCCCGCGGGCCGCACTCTTCGCCGTCCGCGCCCGCGCGCCGGCGGTCGCGAAGACGTGGGTGTCGGAATCTGTCGTAGCGTCAATGTGCTTGCTACGTCCGCCCTGGTCGCCAGTTCGTACTTCTTGCTGAGAATCTTCTTAATTACATTCAATGCCGGGTCCCAAGCCTTGCTGAGATTGTAGCCGCAGTCTCGGTTGATAAGATCTTCCCTGGTGCGAGTTTCGATGGCCTCCCTTATATCGATGTCCCAGTATTTAGAGGTCTGAGCCAGGATCTTGGTACGCTCATAATCCATCTCGTGTTTCTCGGACAAACAGTGCTCTGCTACCTCCGACTTATTTGAATATTTCAGTCGAGTGTACCTTTGATGATCTCGGCAACGATCTTCGATGGTGCGTACTGTTTGTCCGATATAAGTCTTTCCACACTCACAGGGAATTTGGTATATGCCGGTCTTCCTCAAACCGAGGTCATCTTTCACACTTCCCAGTAATGCCCGTGGGCATTTGGTATATGCCGGCCTTCCTCAAACCGAGGTCATCTTTCACACTTCCCAGTAATGCCCGTAGGCATTGTTCGGTAATTATCTAAGTAAACTAACAAAAAACTTTTTAAGACAACTTCTTAATGGCCTAGATACTGGAAATTGGGCCACAGTTCACTGGCCCAGTGGAAGCAGTACAAGGAAACTACTAGACATTTACACAGTGACCGCCATTTGCTGTTCACCGCGGGCGATGCTTATCTGGAAAGTTCGATATAGAATGATAACGGTAACATGAAGCGGAACTATAGATCAATGAGATGCCACTTGCGAGAAAGACAAAGTCTGCGAGATTTTTACACACCAAAAGTATTCGACCTCTAACCAAAACATTGGCTGTGTTGAACAACGCATCAACAGTAAAAAATTTGAACACATACACGGTAACATTCTCGTCAGGAAATAACGAACAACGTTTCGGAGGTAATTAGCTTTTCTTTGAAATGAGAGAGTGAGATGTCATGCATAAATATTATGACTGTAATGTACGAGGTTTGTCCGGAAAATACGTATAAAAGTTGAATAATGTCTTTATGTTACAGGTTGCAGTCACCGCCAGGTGGGACTACTGCTGTAATCAATCCCATCAACGCTCAGTTCGAGTCAGAGCACTCTGCGTGAAGGTGGGAGTGTGCGGCAGCTTGTTGACAGTTACCTTTTTTTCACCTGCCGTCGGCACGGAGCTCTCTGTGATTGAGGAACAGCGCGTCAACATCAAGTTTCTTGCAAAGCTAGGCAAGAACGGCCGTGAGATTTTTGAGTGTTTGAAACAGGTTTACGGAGACAATTCTCTGAAGGAACCAACTGTGAACAAGTGGTTAAAAAGGTTCCGGGATGTCCGAGAAGAAGTGAATGATGACCCTCGCCCAGGACACCCGTCGACATCGAGTTCCGATGCAAATGTTGAACGAATTCGGGCTTGTGTTTTTAAAGACCGTAGATTGACAGTCAGAATGATTGCTGACGAGCTGTCAGTCCCCAAAACAATCGTTCACGAAATCCTGACACAAAAACTTGAAATGAAAAAATTGTGTGCGAAAATCGTACCGAAGCTCTTGACGCCAGAACAGAAAGCAAAGAGGATTGAGTGCTGTTAGGATTGGTTGGAAGCAGAGGAACGAGGGGACTTTCTCAACCGAGTGATCACTGGAGACGAGTCCTGGTTTTACGAATTCGATGTGGAGCTCAAATCTCAAAGCAAGGAATGGAAACTAGCAGGAGAACCGAGAACAAAAAGTCGCGAAAATCAAGGTCCAATGTGAAGACAATGTTGATTGTTTTCTTTTATTCTAGGGGCATTGTTCACAAAGAATTTGTCCCTCCCGGCCAGAGAGTGAACGGAAATTTTTACGTTGAAGTGTGGCCCGAGTTCGACCGGAGTTGGCAAAAGAGGGCAGGTGGATCCTTCATCACGACAATGCGCCCGCTCACACGTCGCTCGTTGTGAGAGAGTTTTTGGCCCGAAGCTCAATCACCGTGACTGATCACCCGTCTTATTCACCCGATTTAGCCCCGTGTGACTTCTTCATGATCCCGAAATGCAAAATGGTGCTTCGGGGGCGGCACTTAGATGTGGAAGCCATCAAGGCGGAAACGACACGGCAACTGAGACTGTGTGTGTGTGTGTGTGTGTGTGTGTGTGTGTGTGTGTGTGTGTGTGTGTGTTTGTGTGTGTGTGTGGAGGGGGCGAAATAATGCAATAGGTATTTTTTTGTTGTGTCCAATTTCATTTCAAGAGGTAATTTGGCATATTAGGTTCAGAGTGAATGTCTGCGAAACAATCATATCAAAAAAATGTTTTTCATATAAGTTGATTTGTTATTAATGTTCTTGAAATCTGTACAATCATCTTTTGTGTTAATTTTAAAATTTTTCAGAATGCCCCACCACCATTAATTAATTCTGAAAAATGAGTACTTAAATTTAAAGATAAATTGAAGAAGCTTTCAAGCCACATACATCAATGTGTAATAACAAGGTTCTGGAATACTGGTTTTTTAAAAAATAAGCTGTGCACGAAGTGCTGTCAGTGTATTTCTAACATACGTAATTAAAATATTCAAACATTTATTATTAATCTAATTATTTACTTATGTTTGTTTTATATTTTAAATTGTTGTCTTACGTTTTACATTTTTTTTTACTTTGCCGTTTCACACACATTTGTTGTTCTATAAAACTTCGAGAGGACTGCCAGATGTCTGTAACTTGCTGGTACGACATTTCGGCGCAGTCTTCTGGCCATCTTCAAGAGAATAATGACGAGAAATACACTAAACTCCCCCATTTTTTGACGTCTTGGTGCGGTTTAAGAGCGATTGCACATCTGGGCATTCAGTGTTTTGAAAGGCCACTCATATTGACCTTCATTTAGAATCTACTAATTGCCACCATCCTGCAAAAATGATGGACGTTCTAAAGACCTTGATCCACCGAGCCCATACCATCTCAGATGCCGATAGCCTACAAACGGAACTGGCACACCTGCAAGCATTGTTCTTGAACAATGGATATTCGTCTCAACAAGTACAGAGAGCGCTACAGACGTACAAAAGATAGAACAATTAAGAGAATGAAGTCTTCAAAATGACTGCTTCTCTACCATATTCTGGATATGTTTAAGCTAGAATATTAAGAAGACATAAAGCTAGAATATTTAGAAGACATAAAGTTAAAGTAATCTTTCGACCTCCATCGAAAATATTAGCGGTTTTAGGATCTGTTGGAGTTGCGCAACGCAGGTGTTTACAGAATTTCGTACGACGGCGGTAAATCTTACATAGGGCGAACGACAAGCACTGTGCAAGATCGCATTATAGAACATCAGTGGCATATTCCCCTTCTCCAAGTCAGTAAGTCCGCTATCGCTAAACACTTTATTTCCACTGGTCAGTCGATTAAATATAATGAAACAAAAATTGTGGCCCGTATGTCATAGAGATACGCCCAGCACTCGTTTCGTCACAGGGTTATTTGGTAACTGTGATGGTGTTACGGAGATGTTTAGCAAACTCAAGTGGCAGACTCTGCAAGAGAGGCGCTCTGCATCGCGGTGTAGCTTGCTCGCCAGGTTTCGAGAGGGTGCGTTTCTGGATGAGGTATCGAATATATTGCTTCCCCCTACTAATACCTGCCGAGGAGATCACGGATGTAAAATTAGAGAGATTCGAGCGCGCACGGAGGCTTTCAGACAGTCGTTCTTCCCGCTAACCATACGCGACTGGAACAGAAAAGGGAGGTAATGACAGTGGCACGTAAAGTGCCCTCCACCACACACCGTTGGGTGGCTTGCGGAGTATAAATGTAGATGTAGATGTAGATTTCCATGATGATTGGGAGTGCGATTATATTTAGCTAGTTCCCCCCCCCCCCCTGCCATCATCAACATTAAGGCCTAACTGAACATTCGTACGAAAAAGAACTTTCTTTGAAAGCCCATTTGTAAAATGATGAAAGGTAAATGATATTTAGAGTTTGTAGGCATCTGATTAAACAACGAACTAATATACTAGTCATATAACACTGTGCAACAATAAAAAAGGTAAATCGAATAAAATAGCCAATTATTGTCAATTCTAATGTACTGATCGCGAATATCACAAAGACAGTTCAAAATTAGCTCTAGTTTTCATTTTAAACTGTTTTATTATGGTGAGATAATTATATACAGATTTTCACGTTAAGTTTAAAATCAAATATTATAATGGTTTGTCTAAGTCATAATAATTAGTAACCGTGGATTATATTATTGTCCCTGGTCTTAGTTGTGCGAAATATTTTGGATATAAACATTTTGATACCAATTTTAGTGATCTATTTGTCTCCCTCTTCAGCTTCAGTGACTTTATTAATGCATGTAATAATTTTTGTTTGTTTCTAGATTAACTACCAGTTGTTCAAGTTGACTGCTACTGAAGTGAACAAAAATTCCACGATTTTGTGTTAACAGTGCTGACACATTTTTGCTACTATGTGTGTGTGGAGAAGTGACATTTGCTTTACAAAAACAGCAAATAACTCCATTGATTAAAAAAGCTTACAGTTGTTATTTTGGGTGCAAAATAGGTAATCAGGATAAACCCTGGGCTCCACATGACGTTAAAGTATACTAAATATTGCTGCTTTCTCTGTGAATGGGATAGCCGAGCTCATGCATCTCATTATAGTAAACATGAATGCCCACCAGAAAACCTCTTCAACCAGGTATAAAGAACATTAAGAGTGAACATTTAGTAGACCCTAAGAAGCTTCTGCTCCTGCGCTAGCACATCAAGTTGGGTCCCATGAAAAACTTTATATAAGAGAGTGAACAAAGATTGTGACGCGTTTAAGTATTTAAAGCAAAAATTCACTTACTTAAGTGATGCCAAAGTAAAGGAGGGCATCTTTGTAGGTTCACATATTCGAGAGCTTTTTGGAGACCATACTTTTGATGGAATCATACAAGATAAGCATGCATGGGAATGTTTTAAGGCAGTCTGTTTACAGTTCTTAGGGAACAAACGAGCAATAAATTGCAAGGAGATTGTAAACAATATGTTGTCATCTTGGTTGCAACATGAAAAACTTGGTTGCAACATGTCATTGAAAATGTATTTCTTACATAGTCATCTTCTTCCCCAAAGATTGTGGTGCAGTAAGCGATGAACATGGGGAGCTATTTCAGAAAGATATTGCCTCATTTGAGAAGAAGTATGCCGGAAAGTGCAGCCCTACTATTTTAGCAAATTACTACTGGACAATCACAAGGGATGTTCCTGAGTATGTGTATAAGCAAGCCAAGCGAAATCGGTCATCTTCTGAATTTATCTTTGAACAAAATACGTAACTGTATATAATGTATGTATGGGCATTTAACGTTTGTAAGCCTTTATATACATTTGGACCAGTTAATTTATATTTTTTCTTTTGTGCTTTACATGATTCTGGTACAAAGTAGACTTACAAAGTATTTTCATTCATCTAATATTATCTTCATTTTTTCTTAATATTTTACTTTTGTACTTCCAGAATGGCATTGAAATTTATCAATGTATAACACACAACATAATTCAAGTAACTAATTATCCACTTAAATTTTGTTATGCTGAATCTTGGAACATGATTGCATATTTAGTTAGTGAGCTATTTATACAAAAACGTAGATTACTTTTTTAAAAAATTAGAGCTAAATATTTATGAAGGTGATGATTTTGCATCATTTTATACTGAAATAAACATAACTAACTCAAAATCATGCATTTACACTCTTTAACTTCAAATTTGTTGTTCAGTGTAATTAATGCTGCTTATTTCTAACAACCTTTTCTTTTACAGAGTGATGAAACGATTCCCAGTGCATCTCGAATGCTACTTACAACTCCTTCTCAGAAAATATAGCTAAGTGTCCACTTTGAGGTTAGACAATTGATACAAAATATGCTTCTTCTGCATTAGTCATGTCCCTAGACATTTGCTTCATCCACACTCTGAAACACCGTTTAAAATCAACAAAGTTAAGACGTATGTGCCACACTTTGTAAATCACACGATTGCTGGACTCGTTTCTTCTGAACTGGTGGAAATTAGAAGACAACAGAAGACAAATACTTTGTATCTTATGAATGCAATTAATAATAATAATAATACATTGTAGACCCTGCAACCGTGTAAAGGCATTGTGTAGATTTTGTGCTGTCAGTTAGTTCATTTATTATTTCAAAGTGGATAATGAAGCAAGTTCTGGTCTATTAAAGGAACTACCTGCAACTCGGAGAAGGCATTTTCATGCGATGGATACGTATCAACTTCACTGTCATAGGTACATGTTACAAAGTATGTACGTAGCAGGTGAATTATCTGAGGCAGATGTTGTGCATACACTTTTTCCATAATCCATAGCCTTCACCACACTGAATAATGTGTTAATATTCTTATCTGAAAAAATTTAATTACTGGAAACTCACATAATCAGTATTACAGCCTTACAAAACAAAAATAGTACTGATATTTTAAAAATAATTATTTCCGTGACCGAAACGCAATTGGATCCCTTTGTTTTTACCCATGATAAAATTACATTTCACACCTCAGGGGGCAATTACTACAAGGTTGGGAACAACTAGTCTAGATTGACCGGAAATAACTGCAACAGACCAATGGCATGCGGCTTGTGTAGAAAAATGTTCTCGGACCGCCCCAGGGTGCTCCATTCTCTTTCGGGTGCCGAGGCGAAGTGCTATCGTCTTGTGGAGGGAGGATTTTGGTGTATAGGGGAACTAGGGGCGGAACGGGATAGTTAATATTTAACAATCTTTGTGAAACAAAGGAACACAAGATAACACAAAAACGGTGTAAAAGCCACCTTGTAGTACTTCCCAACGTATCGCACTCAAAAATCACGTAAAACTGTGTCATGCAGGTTTTACATCTTTTCAAATAAATACTTGCATGAAACTTACTGGCAGATTAAAACTTTGTGCCCGACCGAGACTCGAACTCGGGACCTTTGCCTTTCGCGGGCAAGTGCTCTACCATCTGAGCTACCGAAGCACGACTCACGCCCGGTACTCACAGCTTTACTTCTGCCAGTATCTCGTCTCCTACCTTCCAAACTTTACAGAAGCTCTCCTGCGAACCTTGCAGAACTGCACTCCTGAAAGAAAGGATATAGCGGAGACATGGCTTAGCCACAGCCTGGGGGATGTTTCCAGTATGAGATTTTCACTCTGCAGCGGAGTGTGCGCTGATATGAAACTTCCTGGCAGATTAAAACTGTGTGCCCGACCGAGACTCGAACTCGGGACCTTTGCCTTTCGCTGGAAACATCCCCCAGGCTGTGGCTAAGCCATGTCTCCGCTATATCCTTTTTTTCAGGAGTGCTAGTTCTGTAAGGTTCGCAGGAGAGCTTCTGTAAAGTTTGGAAGGTAGGAGACGAGATACTGGCAGAAGTAAAGCTGTGAGTACCGGGCGTGAGTCGTGCTTCGGTAGCTCAGATGGTAGAGCACTTGCCCGCGAAAGGCAAAGGTCCCGAGTTCGAGTCTCGGTCGGGCACATAGTTTAAATCTGCCAGGAAGTTTCATATCAGCGCACACTCCTCTGCAGGGTGAAAATCTCATTCTGGAAAAATACTTGCATGTTTCCTGTTCTGCCCCAACCTCGAGTCAGAATGGGATACGGCAATTTTTGTGCATTAATATTGAAAGGATAAGGAATGTCATCTTCAAATTATCACATGAAGTAGTTTAACGAAACGTTTAGACTAAGTAACATGAAGTCATCAAAAAATAGCGAAAAATAAGAAAATATTGCAATGTCGTTTTGAAATACGCACAATTATTTTTAGTACGAAGTTACTGTTAGTGTTGCTGTTACTTCATTGAATCACATCTCTGGTGAACCAGATGTATTTTCTGGCTTGCAAATAGATACGTAGGAATAGAATAACTAGTAAAAAATCCCATGAGGTATGAAATTTCTTTCTGCTATGTGATAGGCGAATGATGTGACAATGAAATGTTTCATCGTTGGAGTGAAGAGTACAGGTACGATACCAGATCACCTTTTTCTACAATGCATACATTTTTATATTTTCTTTACGGTTTGTCAAATTTGTAGTTGGAATTATTTTTAGATTTACGAACGCATCTTTCCAACGTTGATTTTGCTACGCTAAACTCCTTGGACGCTTTCAAAACTCCCACTTCAGAACTTGAAACAGCTGAAACTGTCATTTCCATTGACTTAATACCCCATTGCTGTCTATCACTGTTTGTAATATAAGTTCCTGCCATCCGGAAAGGCAAGGAAAAAAATACAGGTGATATTTACTTGCATCAAAAAATGACTGGTCGGAACGGGACACTATTCCATTCTGCGACCATATTATATAACTGGAACAGTATTGCACAAATGCTGAATAGGGCATTTAGTAGTCATCATGCTGACCGAATTTATCATCTGATGACGTTTTACTGTGTGACCTGTTCAGCATTTGTGCATTACAGTGTCAAATATAGTTGTACGTCACTACAGCACTGTCCAATTTGGAAAACAGCACAGTCCCGTTGTGTACCTCTATCACAGTTTGCATCGAGTTCCCCTACCAGGACCGCCTACAGACAGATATAATTATGTAAATTTATTTTTCAGAGATGACAATTAAAATGTTATTACCGTTTTTAAATTCCATTATTTATGAATTAAGTTTTTTTTGCGTTTTGAAACTGTGGTCACGTGATATCTTCAGCATCCTTGTAAAAGCTAATACAACTACTATGTTCCAGCCGCGCGGAGTGGCCGCACGGTTTGAGATGCCATGTCACGGATTACGCGGCCCCTCCCGCCGGAGCTTCGAATGCTCCCTCGGCCATGGATGTGCGTGATGTCCTTAGCATAAGTTAGTTTAAGTGGTAAGACTAGGGACAGATGACCTCAGCAATTTGGTCCTTTAGGAATCCACACACATTTGAACACTTGAACTGCTTTCCAATTTTGTCATGACGTTGGTGATGAAATGAATGTTAAGATAAAGTGATCAGAACTTGTTTTATGTAATTTTTGGGAATGTACGGTTACCTTACGTGAACTTGAAAGCACGGAAAGTTACTGGAAATTGATAGTTAATCAGAGTGCACTTCACCAACAGAGTGAAAGGTTTATTTGCTGCGGCAGAAAAAAGTGAATCAGTTACCTTCAGTTACGTTAAAAATACGCAGTCATTATAAGCTGACATGACGTCACAGGCTGCTGACATTTCTCGTGGTGAGCTCGTAGATCCCCTCTATCATTATCTAATATCCCAATACAGTTGATCGAATTATTCCACTAGAATAAAGTGACCACGTACTTCATTACTGTTGCGGCTCTGTGGATGCATTGAGAGGGTCAATTGTCCGTTGTTGTCATATTGTACATAGGCTACGTGAGAGGCGACACAATGCTAAAAACGTGACGCATACTGCGACATAACTCAGAGATGATGCTTAAAAACAATAATCATTGAACTTTCCTTCGTGGGGGACCAGAGTCGTATAGAATTGTTTGAAAGGAATTTGCGACATTTGATTGTTAATTGTTTATTTACTTTACACAGTCGTGATTTCGGCCTTTAGAGTCATTCTCAAGTGCATGTTGACATGTTAAGATATGTGTGACCTGTCTGTGACATGTCGTCATCGAAAAAACATTTTTCTGGTCGTATAGACCAGTTGTCGCATGGTCAACAATTAACAGTACAATGTAAAATTAACAGTAAAATAGCGGCAATTTCTTTCAAAAACAAAACAAACAAAAAACGACGTTTGTCGAAAATAATCTCATATTCCTCAAGAATGTCAGTCTCAGCATGAAACTTTCGACACACGTTAAGCTCAATGTTTCTGAGACGTTTATTAAGGTTTCAAACCGAGAGAATGAACTCACTACCAGCGTCCTACGTGCGCTTGGCCATGTAATGGTGTTGTTGTTGTTGTGGTCTTCAGTCTTGAGACTGGTTTGATGCAGCTCTCCATGCTACTCTATCCTGTGCAAGCTTCTTCATCTCCCAGTACCTACTGCAACCTACATCCTTCTGAATCTGCTTAGTGTATTCATCTCTTGGTCTCCCTCTACGATTTTTACCCTCCACGCTGCCCTCCAATGCTAAATTTATGATCCCTTGATGCCTCAAAACATGTCCTACTAACCGATCCCTTCTTCTAGTCAAGTTGTGCCACAAACTTCTCTTCTCCCCAATCCTATTCAATACCTCTTCATTAGTTACGTGATCCACCCACCTTATCTTCAGCATTCTTCTGTAGCACCACATTTCGAAAGCTTCTATTCTCTTCTTGTCCAAACTAGTTATCGTCCATGTCTCACTTCCATACATGGCTACACTCCATACAAATACTTTCAGAAACGACTTCCTGACACCTAAATCTATACTCGATGTTAACAAATTTCTCTTCTTGAGAAACGCTTTCCTTGCCATTGCCAGTCTACATTTTATATCCTCTCTACTTCGACCATCATCGGTTATTTTACTCCCTAAATAGCAAAACTCTTTTACTACTTTAAGTGTCTCATTTCCTAATCTAATTCCCTCAGCATCACCCGACTTAATTCGACCACATTCCATTATCCTTGTTTTGCTTTTGTTGATGTTCATCTTATATCCTCCTATCAAGACACTGTCCATTCCGTTCAACTGCTCTTCCAAGTCCTTTGCTGTCTCTGACAGAATTACAATGTCATCGGCGAACCTCAAAGTTTTTACTTCTTCTCCATGAATTTTAATACCTACTCCGAATTTTTCTTTTGTTTCCTTTACTGCTTGCTCAATATACAGATTGAATAACATCGGGGAGAGGCTACAACCCTGTCTCACTCCTTTCCCAACCACTGCTTCCCTTTCATGCCCCTCGACTCTTATAACTGCCATCTGGTTTCTGTACAAATTGTAAATAGCCTTTCGCTCCCTGTATTTTACCCCTGCCACCTTCAGAATTTGAAAGAGAGTATTCCAGTCAACATTGTCAAAAGCTTTCTCTAAGTCTACAAATGCTAGAAACGTAGGTTTGCCTTTTCTTAATCTTTCTTCCAAGATAAGTCGTAAGGTCAGTATTGCCTCACGTGTTCCAACATTTCTACGGAATCCAAACTGATCTTCCCCTAGGTCGGCTTCTACCAGTTTTTCCATTCGTCTGTAAAGAATTCGCGTTAGTATTTTGCAGCTGTGGCTTATTAAACTGATAGTTCGGTAATTTTCACATCTGTCAACACCTGCTTTCTTTGGGATTGGAATTATTATATTCTTCTTGAAGTCTGAGGGTATTTCGCCTGTCTCATACATCGTGCTCACCAGATGGTAGAGTTTTGTCATGACTGGCTCTCCCGAGGCTATCAGTAGTTCTAATGGAATGTTGTCTACTCCGGGGGCCTTGTTTCGACTCAGGTCTTTCAGTGCTCTGTCAAACTCTTCACGCAGTATCGTATCTCATTTCATCTTCATCTACATCCTCTTCCATTTCCATAATATTGTCCTCAAGTACATCGCCCTTGTATAAGCCCTCTATATACTCCTTCCACCTTTCTGCCTTCCCTTCTTTGCTTAGAACTGGGTTGCTATCTGAGCTCTTGATATTCATACAAGTGGTTCTCTTCTCTCCAAAGGTCTCTTTAATTTTCCTGTAGGCAGTATCTATCTTACCCCTAGTGAGACAAGCCTCTACATCCTTACATTTGTCCTCTAGCCATCCCTGCTTAGCCATTTTGCACTTCCTGTCGATTTCATTTTTGAGACGTTTGTATTCCTTTTTGCCTGCTTCATTTACTGCATTTTTATATTTTCTCCTTTCATCAATTAAATTCAATATTTCTTCTGTTACCCAAGGATTTCTATTAGCCCTCGTCTTTTTACCTACTTGATCGTCTGCTGCCTTCAACACTTCATCCCTCAGAGCTACCCATTCTTCTTCTACTGTATTTCTTTCCCCCATTCCTGTCAATTGTTCCCTTATGCTCTCCCTGAAACTCTCTACAACCTCTGGTTCTTTCAGTTTATCCAGGTACCATCTCCTTAAATTCCCACGTTTTTGCAGTTTCTTCAGTTTCAATCTGCAATTCATAACCAATAGATTGTGGTCAGAATCCACATCTGCCCCAGGAAATGTCTTACAATTTAAAACCTGGTTCCTAAATCTCTGTCTTACCATTATATAATCTATCTGAAACCTGTCAGTATCTCCAGGCTTCTTCCATGTATACAGCCTCCTTTCATGATTCTTGAACCAAGTGTTAGCTATGATTAAGCTATGCTCTGTGCAAAATTCTACAAGGCGGCTTCCTCTTTCATTCCTTCCCCCCAATCCATATTCACCTACTATGTTTCCTTCTCTCCCTTTTCCTACTGATGAATTCCAGTCACCCATGACTATTAAATTTTCGTCTCCCTTCACTACCTGAATAATTTCTTTTATCTCGTCATACATTTCATCTATTTCTTCATCATCTGCAGAGCTAGTTGGCATATAAACTTGTACTACTGTAGTAGGCATGGGCTTTGTGTCTATCTTGGCCACAATAATGCGTTCACTATGCTGTTTGTAGTAGCTAACCCGCACTCCTATTTTTTTATTCATTATTAAACCTACTCCTGCATTACCCCTATTTGATTTTGTATTTATAACCCTGTAATCACCTGACCAAAAGTCTTGTTCCTCCTGCCACCGAACTTCACTAATTCCCACTATATCTAACTTTAACCTATCCATTTCCCTTTTCAAATTTTCTAACCTACCTGCCCGATTAAGTGATCTGACATTCCACGCTCCGATCCGTAGAACGCCAGTTTTCTTCCTCCTGATAACGACGTCCTCTTGAGTAGTCCCCGCCCGGAGATCCGAATGGGGGACTATTTTACCTCCGGAATATTTTACCCAAGAGGACGCAATCATCATTTAATCATACAGTAGAGCTGCATGTCCTCGGGAAAAATTACGGCTGTAGTTTCCCCTTGCTTTCAGCCGTTCGCAGTACCAGCACAGCAAGGCCGTTTTGGTTAATGTTACAAGGCCTGATCAGTCAATCATCCAGACTGTTGCCCCTGCAACTACTGAAAAGGCTGCTGCCCCTCTTCAGGAACCACATGTTTGTCTGGCCTCTCAACAGATACCCCTCCGTTGTGGTTGCACCTACGGTACGGCCATCTGTATCGCTGAGGCACGCAAGCCTCCCCACCAACGGCAAGGTCCATGGTTCATGGGGGGAGGCATGTAATGGTGTTGGTGCAAAATTGGACACAAGACGTCACTGTTACGTTTAACTTCTGCAGCAAGTGAAAAGTCATGCACTTGGTGACGATTACACAATACTACTGTCATTTCAATTAGTTTTGTAGCTTCGTTTCCACAGTGAAGTTTCGTTCTTGTTAAAACAGACGTAGCCCAAAACTCGATTTTCTGCCCTCGCAGGTCGTCGGTATACGACAGCAGTGCGATGTTCTCTTTCCAGAAGCCCATGCGCTCTGCGTCCTTGTCGTGTGCAAGTGTGAAGTTGGCTTGCATCAGCATGTGCTGCGAGTAGAGTTGTCGTACGGCTCCCAGATCACAGGCTCTGGCGCTGGAGTGGGATTCCTGTAGAATAACGAATCTGTCATAGAATATTCAAGGATGTAAAACGATTGTTTAATTGACATCTACGTTTTGATTGTTAACAATTTCAGTGTTTATTTATTTATTAGCAGCTCTTCTGCATGTGACCTGCACCCTCGTTCCACAGTTATTACTTGCATACAAAGTTTAATAAAATTGTTTCCTTTTATAAATCATCACCGAAACGTGACACCACATTACTCTAGAATACTTAATAATTTAAAAAGAAAAAAAAAGAGTAAAGAGTCATCTAGAAAAGGAGACAGGAATGAAACTGAAAAAAGGCAAGTAACTGTCTAACTACAAACAGGTGTTACACTAGTAAAAATATTACAACTCATGGTAAACGGTGAAAAAAATAATGAAATACTACTAGGCGTTAGGTGTTAGGCTCATCCTTGTTATTTGTTTATCTGCACATGATGGAGATCACTGCTCGAACGTTAACCCCTGACTCCGTATCGGAAGCGCTGCAGCACCCACGGCACGCTCCTGTAGACTCAGAAAACCGCGGCCTGCTTAAATCTGTCAGATGTTCACACTTACCTTCAGGTTTTTGACAGGTAGGTTGTTATCCACTAGGTATGGCTGCGGACATGTCCTTTGGCCGACGCCGCAGACTTTGTTGGCGTGCTCTTTCATTCCTCTGATGCAGTGATAAGAAGCTGGAACTGCTGGTGTAAGCCCCCTATTATAAATTAATATATGAAATTTAGCCCAAATTTACCTCCCAGTCTATAAAAAATCTACGTACTATGAAAACTGTCTCCATAAACTTTTATGCAACTTAAATCTGTATGCTAACCTTTGACAAACAGAACCTAATTTGAATAGCACTGTGACTGGTGTGAATACAGCTTTTCTTTATATTAAATGCACAACTGAAATTATCTTGCCCTAGCCAAAATTTCCACTTACCTAGTGTCTTGACAAAATTGTTGCAAATTTCTGGAAAGCACAACAGCAAACAGCAGGCAGGCAGTGGCTAAGCGAGATTTCTATTTTTTCACAAAATTTCCAAACAAAATACAAACTACTGCACACCATACGGTGCAACTTGGTAATGCGTAATGATAAACCTTCTTTAAACAATGATATACCAAGATAACGATTTTAGAATGAAGCATGTATTCAAAAAGACAAAGTAAAACTTCACGTAATCTTCACACGCAACATTTGTCCTAACAGTATTGTGCTTAAGAAAGTGAACAATCGTTTAAATAGAGTACAATGTTAACACAGAATTT
The DNA here is from genome assembly GCF_023898315.1 of Schistocerca nitens. Lineage (NCBI taxonomy): Eukaryota > Metazoa > Arthropoda > Insecta > Orthoptera > Acrididae > Schistocerca > Schistocerca nitens. The sequence goes on along the minus strand of NC_064617.1, from coordinate 471,729,641 downwards.
CTATAAAATTCAAACAGGTTAATCAGTTGATATGTTAATACATGGTTCAGGGAAGTGCGGTGGTGTCTTTCTCAGCTCTGAGCACGTTAATCAGCTGACAATAACCATTCCTAGCTGCGCAGTGCTGCAGTCTTACCTCAAACTTCTTCTCTCCAAAAATAATAACATTACTCAAAATTTATATCCTTTACGCCTTCCAGTATATACTTCATATCACTCTTGCTGTCCTTCAGAGTAATTTTTTTTTCATGTCAACACAGCACTACCGAATACGTCCATCATCTACCACACTTCAACTAAGCAGGTATCAGACAGTGCGGAGGCAAAGACTGTGCCACAACGAGACCAAAGCTTGTTTAACAGTAACGTAACTTGCTCTCTCTCTCTCTCTCTCTCTCTCTCCCTCTGAAGTGCACAATGGTAACTTACAAAAATTGAAACAACGTCCCCACCGTACACTGGTGCTCTTCAGGGGTGTATGAGTCATGGCTACTCGTACATCCTGGGAATATCATGCTATGCCTTGCCAAGAGTTGGCATCACTTATTTGTTTTTTCACTATGTCCCTCAATACTAGGTCTACAGTGATGAGGTACTGGAGAACACTATCGAGCTTTCTCTCTTAAGAGTGAAATGAAATGTTGTGTGGAGAAGGCCTCCCGGTGGGTAGACCTGATCGCGTGGTGCAAGTCTTTTGAGGTGACGCCAATTCGGCGACTTGCGCGTAGATGAGCATGAAATGATGATGATGATGAAGATGACACAAACACCCAATCCCTGAGCTGAGAAAATCTCCAACCGAGCCGGGAATCGAACCCGGACCCCCCAGCACGGCAAGCCGGGGCGCTGTCCACACAGCTACGGTCGCGGACCCTCTTAAGAGTAAAATACTTCTATAGCTCTCTACTTATAGTCAATAAAGAACAGCACAGATTATCTATTACGTATATTATCAAAGAAACTGCGACCCCTTAAACTGCATTTCTTTGCAAAAATTGTGTATCTGTAATATCTGATCAACTGTTCGAAAGTCACATGTAATATGGAACCGACCACTAGATGTCACGAGAATCGGACCCGCCAATAGGAAATGATGTTGGGAGTAGAGTGTCATTAGCAGAGAGGCAGTAACATCAGAATGGGTCGTTCGGGAGAGCTGCATGATTTAGAGCTTGAGCTAGTTACTGGATCTCACATGAGTAACAAATTCATCAGGTGCATTTCAGTCCTTATAAAGCTACCCAAGTCGACTGTTAGTGATGAGACAGGGAAATGGAAACGCGAAGGAACAACGATAGCTATACCAAGACCAGACAGGTCTCATATACTGACGGACGGGGACCATCGAGCACTGTGTAGCGCGGTTGTGGAAAATCGCTTGAAATGAGCATAACGAGTGAGACTTGGGTACCATAGCGGTACTAGCAGTCCAGCTAACACAATGACTGTGTGTAGGGAGTTACAAGAATGACGTACAAAAGTACAACGCAGCTCCTCATAAGACCCACATTTCCGTAGTTGATGCTTAGCAACGCATGAGGTGGTGTAAAGAGCGACACCACTGGAAGGTGGATGAAAGGAAAACATTGATTTTGGGTTGTGGTAATGCGACGGAAGGGCTTCATTGTGGCGAATGCCTGGAGAACGTTACCTGCCCTCATGTGTAGTGCTAACAATGAAGTACTGTGTTACAGTGTGGCGGTATTTTTCGTGAATAGGGTGTGGTTCCCTTATTGCTCTTAAGAAACCGCTAAATGTGGATGGATATGCACATAGTTTATGGGTCAAATGGCTCTGAGCACTATGGGACTCAACTGCTGTGGTCATCAGTCCCCTAGAACTTAGAACTACTTAAACCTAACCAACCTAAGGACATCACACACATCCATGCCCGAGGCAGGATTCGAACCTGCGACCGTAGCAGTCGCACGGTTCCGGACTGCGCGCTGCACGTAGTTTACAGTGTTATGCACTGCGTGCAATAGAAGAATAATTCGGAGACGATGATTGTATCATCACGACAATGCACCGTGTCATAATGCATCTGAGAAGCAATGGCTCGTGGACAAGAACGTTTCTGAAATAGATTGGCCTCTCCAGAGTCCCCAATGGAATGAGTTAGAACGTTGAATTCGCTCCAGACGCCAACGTCCGACATCATTACGGCTTTTGAGGGAGAACAGGCTACAGCTCCTTTAGTCACTCAGACACCTCATTGAAAGCGTCCACGGCAGAGGTGAAGCTGTCATAAAGGCGCAGGGTGGACACTCCCATATTAATGTCCACTACTAAGTGTCCGGATACTTTTGATCAAACTGTGTAAGATCGAGGCACTCTATCATGACAAATTCTGATGTTCCAGTTTCTCCATAAATGCAGCAGTCGTTGCTGATTGCCATGTTATAGAGTAGTCAACTAATTAGTGAAACGAGCCTATATATTATGGAAAGAATGGTGCTTTTATTACAGCTTGCACTTCAGCCGCTTAGAACTATTACAGGAAATGGAGGACGTCAACAGGACTGACGACTGAGGTGTTGTGTAACACGATTAGTGTTTCGTGGGAGCGACGTTCAAGTATTACAGTTTCATGAGTGGTTTGTTTACAGTGCAAATGCTCATTCCGCGACGAGCAAGAATGACGAGGCAGAACTCGAGGCGTATCGAGACATCAGAAGATTGAAAGGCGATAAGTCACTGTAGGTGCCTGTGTGACACGAAGGTTGTTTCATTATCACCCAGTGGCAGATATTTGGAGACAAGGACAAGGCCGTCCAGAATCTCTTACTGCAGATACAATCTTTACGTCTTGGTGTCGGCCGCGGTGGTCTAGCGGTTCTAGCCGCTCAGTCCGGAACAGCGCGACTGCTACGGTCGCAGGTTCGAATCCTGCCTCGGGCATGGATGTGTGTGATGTCCTTAGGTTAGTTAGGTTTAAGTAGTTCTAAGTTCTAGGGGACTAATGACCACAGATGTTAAGTCCTATACTGCTCAGAGCCATTTGAACCATTTTACGTCTTGATAACAGTTCTTTGTCAACCATCTGGTAGTGCAACTGTACTTTACCAACAGGAAGAGCTCATGCAAACTCATTACATCATGTCCGTTCACATATTTTCGGAAGAAGGTAATCTGTGGTATTATTATTATTAGTATTATTTATGTCACTGGACCACTTTAGTCAATCACTTACAGGTCCTCTTCTTCAGTAAGCGCATGTTTCGTTCTTTCTTAACTGCCCTGTATCTTTTCATTCGTTCTGATATTTCTTGTCTTTCCTCATCTGTAAATACCCTTTCCATTGTGTGTCGTTTTTCTACTTTTGGTTTAAATCTTATTTTCTTTTATTTCAGTTTCTTGAGATTTTCTGTCTTGTTTTGAAGAACATCCAAGGTTATATCTAGTTCTCCCATAACCTCTTTAATTTCCTTGATCCATCCTACTTGTTTCTTCAGTTTCCACAGTTTCTGCAAAATGTTTCTTGCTAATCTGGTTTCTGGTGTCCTCATTATGTGGCCAAAGAAAGAAATCCTCTTTTTATGTATGGTGTCTGTGATGGGCTCCAGTTCCCTGTACACTGTTTCATTCGGCACTATCCGCCATTGTCCTTCCTTCTGGTATTTTTTATTTATGCATGGTCTAGCTATTATTCTCTCTACTTTTAGTATTTTGTCGACTCTGCTTTTGTGAGTGACTTTAAAAAGAGTCTCGCTTGCGTATGTTACCTCTGACTGAACCACCGTCTTGTAGTATTTTAGTTTTGTTTGAACTGATAGACATTTCTTATTGTATGTAGACGTTGTTAGGTTTTGAGCTTTTATCATTTTGTTGGTTCTTTCTTGCTAAGCAGGTTTTTCATCCAAGTTGTGTGTTATAATCTCTCCAAGATATTTAAATTGCTTCACTATTTTAATTTTTCTGTGGTCTACTGTTACGTGGTCTATTACTAGCGGGTCTGTTATCATCTTCTCGGTCTTTTCGAAAGATATCTGGAGTCCTACTTTTTGCGCTATATTTTGCAGGCTCATTATTTGATTTCTAGCTTATTGTACATTATTAGCTAGTGTTGCCAAGTCATCTACGAATCTCAAACAATTTAGGTTTATATCATCTTTCTTGGTTCCAATTATGTTTTTAGGATTCTAGAATGAGATTTTCACTCTGCAGCGGAGTGTGCGCTGATATGAAACTTCCTGGCAGATTAAAACTGTGTGCCGGACCGAGACTCGAGCTCGGGACCTTTGCCTTTCGCGGGCAAGTGCTCTACCATCTAAGCCACCCAAGCACGACTCACGCCCCGTCCTCACAACTTTACTTCTTCCAGTACCTCGTCTCCTACCTTCCAAATTTTACAGAAGCTCTCCTTCGTTCGCGGAGATCACGTCTTAGTTTCTACAGAATTCCACCAGTCTCATGTCATTCTGGTTTGTTCTTCGTTGTGCTGGCTATTTCCCTATTACATCTCTGTATCTCTTTTCCCTTCCTAATTTGGCATTAAAGTCTTCAATTAAAATTTTCGTGTGATTTTTGTTGATGTTCGTTGCTGTCTGATACAAAAGCTCCAAAAATCCGTCCACATCTTCTCTGTGGTCTTTTCTGTTATTTTTGTCATTAGTTAGGGCATGGACATTTATTATTATTTATCTTCAAAAAATGGTTCAAATGGCTCTGAGCACAATGGGACTTAATTGCTGAGGTCATCAGTCCCCTAGAACTTAGAACTACTTAAATCTAACTAACCTAAGGACATCACACACATCCATGCCCGAGGCAAAATTCGAACCTGCGACCGTAGAAGTCGCGCGGTTCCAGACATTTATGTTCTATTTGCCGTTTTTATAGTCAATGTTGAGAGTCTAGGAGACTGTGCTTTTAATTCTATTATGGAATATATCATTTTGAAATTGACCACGAATCCTGTTCTGATTTGCGGGCATTGCTTCATTGTTCTTTTCCTTGGTATTCCCTTGTAAATTCAACATCCTTGTGATTGCAATGGTTCTTGATCAGTGTTTCTCATTTCTTGAAGTCCAGTTATCAGAATCCTCTGCCGATCCATTTTGTCTGTCATAATTTTGAGTTTACCTGGTTGAATGAGAGAATTTATATTGTGTGTCGCTATGTTACTTCTCTGTCGTGTCTTGAGTCTAAGTTTCGGTCTGCTGTCAGTCTTGGGTATTTTCGGATGCTCCGACTCATTGAAGTTACCTTTTAAGTGACTGCCCACCGTATCTGGATGCAGTCTTTCCTGGTTGTTGCCAGGCGGTGGAATTTACCTTAAAAGATTTCCTTCCATGGTTGACTGTCAAAGGTGTTCAACCTTTTGTGGAACAAGCTCTGAGTTACAACTACGGTTGTGAACCGTAGAGGGGCTCAGTTGTACGGGGTTGAAGGATAGGCATGTCCTCCTGCGGGAACATATACGAATTTTCGTAAGTTGTTTTATAATATGAAGAGTGCATTAAGGTATGCCAATTGGACAAGTAGAACTTCCACATAACGTATCCAAGGAAGGTCTCATGAACATAGCAGCAGGCTGTGCAGTATGCACAAGAGAAAAGTAGTAAATGATTTGTAATTACTGTAAAAGTTGCTGTAATGAAATGTGGAAATGAAGAAGAAATTTCCAGCCTTAGGAAGAGATACAAGAGATCGAGTATCCTCCGATGTTGAGAAAGATAGTTTTTTATTACAAACTATAGAAGACAGGAACACATTAGCCATGTCGCTATACAGAAGAAGGTTCAAAGTTTTGACTCAGGAGCTCTGCTGTTTTCTTGACATGAAAGAAATCTTATTAATAATACACCCAAAGGAAATCATTGAAGGTCAACGCTATTTTCAATGTTTTTTTTCAAGATGAGACAGGAACAGTTACTGCCACAATAAAAAATGTAAAGAAAACAGTCAACGCCCCATATGTAGAAAAGTGTTGTCTGCAACAACATAGGTGTCATTTAACGCCAAGAGCTGTGATTACAGACGGACAGGCTACACTACGCAACAGTTCCGACACAGCTCAGACCGGACCTTGCCCCCACAAACTATTTAACGTGTCAGTGTCTACCACAACACGGTGCAACTGCTGGTTCCATGCAATCCGCGCCGACCGCGTTGCATTCTGCGTAGGAGCAGCCGCATTCCGCTTCGCCGCAACCAGCTGGGCATCAGTTTTACCGGCCACCAAGCACCCTACCCCACGATACGAGCGCTGATCGGGGTGCAAGACTCAGTTGCCCTTCACTTAGTGCTACACAGTCTTCCCCATCAGGGGAAACATTATGAACAACCGACTCCGACATCATCACCTACACTGATATCCCCTACGTGGGTCCCACAAGCTTCACCTTCGAAGAGTGTGAACTATCACAAACTGCCATCACTCGACAAAGACCGCTCAATAGTGTGGTTTGCCACGGCTGAAAGTTTCTTCTAGTCATCCGGAATCTCCCCCAGGGGGTCCACAACTCTTTTGTGGATACGTGCGTGGCAAGCACGGGGCCCCGAGCTAGTGCAGTTCTCCTTCCTTCTGGGCTGCCCTACCCCCCTCCCCCATCCCTCCTCGTCCCCATCCTTCTTCCCCCCTTACCTCCCCTTCACAATCCCTCTTCTTGGGTGTAATGTATCGAGCCTTCGTCCAGAGACGGACGTTTGAAAACTCCAGGATCCTGTTCCCTTCGTTTTTCTCCATCCTCACGCTTTCTTCCTCTATTGATCTTTCCCTACGTTCACTCTTCTCCTTGCTTTCATGCCCTTACTTCTATCTCTGCCTCATTCTCCTTGCCCTATCCTCCTTGTCTTCTTTTCCGTGTCTTATTCTCCGCTTCAGCGTTTGAGATTCTTTCTTCTATCCCTCTATCCCTCTCTCTCATTCCTCTCTTCTTTCCTCCCTGTCCGTGTCTGAAGGCCGACCCACGCTTTCGCACGCGTAGCCGGTGACAGGGTAACGCATAATTCCCCGCCCTGGGTAGACAAGTAAGGCACGCACATACCCCCTGGTAACGGCAAGGCCCAGGGAGGGCTGACTGCCTGAGCTGTTACCTTCCGAACGTGCCGATTGGTCCCTCCGTCCGTTTCTCGGGAGATTTGACCTGAGGTGTGGACAATCACCTGAGGCAGGAGTGCCCTCTGCGAGGGCCCCCATACGGAAGGAGCGCGCCATCGGAGACGCTGGCAATCATGGGGGATTCATCCGCAATGGATTTCTCTTCTTCTTCTTCCCTGTCTTCTGCCCAAAAAAGAAAGCTAGATGAAACTCCTGTTCCGAAAATTCTACCACCAGCACAGAAGTTTATTGTTGTTACAAGATCTGACGGTCACGATTTCTCAACAGTCAAACCCTTCGTCATTCAGAAGGGTGTAGATGCGATTGCAGGACCAGTGAAATATTGTACTCGGTTGAGCAACGGTACCTTGCTGTTGGAGACAGAGAGCGCCTTCCAGGCCCAAAAATTACTTCGAGCCCCTCTCTTACACACATTTCCTGTACTAGTGGAGGCCCACCGCACCTTGAATTCGTCACATGGAGTGGTGTATACCAGGTCAGTCGACGGACTAACTGATGAGGAGATTCTGTCTTTCCTCTCTGATCAGGAAGTGACGGCCATCCATCGGGTCATGAAAAGGGTTGACAAGGACCTCATACCGACCCGAACCATATTCCTGACATTCGACAATGTGCAATTGCCTTCACGAATTAAAGCGGGTTATGAGATCATTTCTGTTCCGCCGTATGTACTCAGCCCTACAAGGTGTTACCAAAGTCAGCGGTTTAACCATACACGGCAGTCTTGTTCAAGTGCGGCTAAATGCGTTACCTGAGGCAGGGACGCCCATGAGGGTGACTGTCCCCCTCCGTCCCCTCGTTGCATCAACTGCATGGGCGCCCATGCTGCCTCCTCTCGCGACTGTTCCGTTGAAACGTCCCCTTTGAAAAATTTTACATGACTGTGCTTAAACTGACACACATATTTTTAGCGCAACGCAATCTGACTTTCAATAATCCCTACAAAAGAATGGCCCTGACTAACATTAACCTGTACCTTTCACGAATCACTGACCTCACAAAAATCTTCGTTACTCAAGCTACAGCAATACAGCGAGCGCCACTACTGCCAGCTAAATAAAAGATTCAAACTACTAAAGGCACTAACTACTGATAGGCATAGTTAGCAAATGAAAGATTTTGATAGAGAACAAACAATGTATTTACCTTAATATTGTTCAAAAGTCATATTATATATAGCAGTTCATGACATCCAGTCTTAAAGATTTCAAAACTCCGCCATCTCTCTCCCCACATCCACCACTCCTGGCGGCTCACCTCCAACTGTGCAACACTATGCGCTGTTAACAGCCAACAGCCCAACACTACAATGGCCAATATTACAACAATGCCACCCAGCCACAGACTGCACACAGCACAGCCAGTGATTTTCATATAGAGCGCTACATGGCGTTACCATTATAAAAACCTAAACAGCCTACTTACATAGCCCCCATGCTCCCCCCCAAAAATTTTACAAATTGTTTTGGGCACTGGCCAATACATATTTGTTAAAATTTTTGCACAATTACAATAACAGAGAAATCAAATGCACACACTTATTGATACAATGTTGGTCAAAAGCTAAAATTTTCACACAGTCCATAAAGACACTCCTGATCGTTCATCACAGTAAAATAGCAGTGTTTTTCTCAAAGTCTGAGCAGTAAAAGAAAATGCACACGGAAGTAGTGGATTTCCATGCAGTCTTGAAGAAGTAGTGTTGTCCTTCTAACGGAAAGACAGTGCTGACTCTTGACATGCAGACAGGTAATGGGCCACAACAGAGCAAACCCACAGTAGAGTCAGTCGAAGTTTTGAAGAATACTGGTAGGTAGGTCATCACAGAGCAGACCCACTGTAGTCCTGGTAGAGTGTATGGTATTGGTGGGCCACCAGAGGTGCAGAACCACTGCAGTCCTTGTAGAAATAATGGTATTGGTGGGCCATCAAAGATGCAGACCCACAGTAGTCCTTGTAGAGACGGGCAGCAGCCATCTGTTGCGACTGTGCAGGTGCACAATCACCATCAAAGAGTCTTGCGGAGAATATAGCAAGTCCATAAACCACTCACAAACCACTCACAAAGTTTTTGGAATTGTACTTAAAACCAGCAATGCTGTTAATCAGTCCCTTGCTATATTATTAACACACGTCCAAACACTAACAGTCCTCTTTTTTTTCACATATTGTGCATATACTATAACCAACAGAAATACACTCCTGGAAATGGAAAAAAGAACACATTGACACCGGTGTGTCAGACCCACCATACTTGCTCCGGACACTGCGAGAGGGCTGTACAAGCAATGATCACACGCACGGCACAGCGGACACACCAGGAACCGCGGTGTTGGCCGTCGAATGGCGCTAGCTGCGCAGCATTTGTGCACCGCCGCCGTCAGTGTCAGCCAGTTTGCCGTGGCATACGGAGCTCCATCGCAGTCTTTAACACTGGTAGCATGCCGCGACAGCGTGGACGTGAACCGTATGTGCAGTTGACGGACTTTGAGCGAGGGCGTATAGTGGGCATGCGGGAGGCCGGGTGGACGTACCGCCGAATTGCTCAACACGTGGGGCGTGAGGTCTCCACAGTACATCGATGTTGTCGCCAGTGGTCGGCGGAAGGTGCACGTGCCCGTCGACCTGGGACCGGACCGCAGCGACGCACGGATGCACGCCAAGACCGTAGGATCCTACGCAGTGCCGTAGGGGACCGCACCGCCACTTCCCAGCAAATTAGGGACACTGTTGCTCCTGGGGTATCGGCGAGGACCATTCGCAACCGTCTCCATGAAGCTGGGCTACGGTCCCGCACACCGTTAGGCCGTCTTCCGCTCACGCCCCAACATCGTGCAGCCCGCCTCCAGTGGTGTCGCGACAGGCGTGAATGGAGGGACGAATGGAGACGTGTCGTCTTCAGCGATGAGAGTCGCTTCTGCCTTGGTGCCAATGATGGTCGTATGCGTGTTTGGCGCCGTGCAGGTGAGCGCCACAATCAGGACTGCATACGACCGAGGCACACAGGGCCAACACCCGGCATCATGGTGTGGGGAGCGATCTCCTACACTGGCCGTACACCACTGGTGATCGTCGAGGGGACACTGAATAGTGCACGGTACATCCAAACCGTCATCGAACCCATCGTTCTACCATTCCTAGACCGGCAAGGGAACTTGCTATTCCAACAGGACAATGCACGTCCGCATGTATCCCGTGCCACCCAACGTGCTCTAGAAGGTGTAAGTCAAATACCCTAGCCAGCAAGATCTCCGGATCTGTCCCCCATTGAGCATGTTTGGGGCTGGATGAAGCGTCGTCTCACGCGGTCTGCACGTCCAGCACGAACGCTGGTCCAGCTGAGGCGCCAGGTGGAAATGGCATGGCAAGCCGTTCCACAGGACTACATCCAGCATCTCTACGATCGTCTCCATGGGAGAATAGCAGCCTGCATTGCTGCGAAAGGTGGATATACACTGTACTAGTGCCGACATTGTGCATGCTCTGTTGCCTGTGTCTATGTGCCTGTGGTTCTGTCAGTGTGATCATGTGATGTATCTGACCGCAGGAATGTGTCAATAAAGTTTCCCCTTCCTGGGACAATGAATTCACGGTGTTCTTATTTCAATTTCCAGGAGTGTATATTTCGGATCATTAAGTTTCATTATCTGATACGCTATATATTTGTGTCACATATCTTCTCATTTAGTGATTGTATACATATCGTTGTTTGTTTTAAATTTCTTGTAGTAAACAGCTTCGCACCCATAAGACTAAATTAATTTGACCTCTTAAACGTAAACTAAACCCATACGAATGAATTATCCTTTAAATTCAAGCTTTAATGCGCATTTTATCAAATCGAAATAAATGCTAATGAGACACAATATTATGACCGTTGGCCGCCTCGAGACTGAATACTGCCTGTTGGCACTTTGGGTAATGGGACTCATTCTAGCGACGATACAAATCGAAAATGGGGAAATCGACTGACCTAAGGCGACTTTGACAAAGGGCACATTATTGCGGCCAGGCGCCTGAGATCTACCATCTAGAAAACAGCGTAGGGGATCCGCTGTTCACATGCTGCTGTGGTGGGTATCTATGGAAAATGGTTGGAGAACCGTGAAAGTAGGAAACAACGTGTTGGATGCCTGCGCCTCATCACAAAACATGGAGTTCGGAGAGTTGTCCGCTCTATAAAGGAGGGTAGGCGGCGATCTATCACAGATCTGACAACAAGATAGAAAGATCATACAGTCAAAGTTCGATGCACACCATTCAGGTACGTTGTTGGACATGTGACTCCGCAACAGATGAATCTTACTTGTTCCATTGTTGAGCTAACACCTTCAATTACGATTGATATGGGTAGCGGATAAACGAAACCGTTAAACAATGGAAATGTGTCACCTGGTAGGACGAATCACGTTCCGTGTGATCCTCGGTCGGATACGCCGTCATCCAGGCGAACGGGTGTTTGAAACTTGCATCAGTTCACGGTCGCTGGCTGATGGGTTTAGTTTTATGCCATGGGGCCATTGGGAATGTTAATCCGTATTTCCATGAGATCTATGGTAGTAATCAAATGCACCATGACAGCTAAGAACTACGTGAATATTGTTACCGACCACCTGTACCGCTTCATGCTTGATGTCTTTCCCGACGGCGGTGGCTTCTTCCAGCAAGGTAGCTGTCCGTGTCACAAGGCCACAATCATGCTACGGTGGTTTGAGGACCGCGATAGCGGGCTAACGTCGATGTCTTGGTCCCTAAAGCTGCCAGGAGTTCAGTGGAACACATGTGGGACGTTATCGGCCGCCATCAGAGTGTCCATGAACAACCGGCTCGTAATTTACGGGAGTTGCGTGACCTGTGTGTAGAGATCCGGAAACCTACCAAGGGCTTGCCAAGTTCACGTCATTCAGAGTCGCTGTTGAACTACGTTCCAAATGTTGACTAGCGCGTTATTAAGCAACTTGTCATAACAGGTTTGGCTTACCGGTCTCTTTGTCTGTATAGAACCTCAAGAGACACGTGCTCTTCATATCTGCAACTGCAAGTACAACACGCTCTCTAGCAGTCATCTAAATTTACAGATTTGCTATTCGACGGTCATGTCCGTACCAAATGCTACTCAATGATTTGGTTGATCTTACTGACAGAAGGTCAGGATAAGGAGGAAAGGGGTAGCTTGTGTCTAACGTTAAGAGATTGGGTTCCGCCTGATATGCAAACCATAAAGTCTTAATATTATCCACAAATATTTTAGTCAGAAAGATTACAAGTGAAAAAAATGTTGGCAGACTGAATTTTCTAGTCAGGAATTATTCCGTAAAAATGTATTTTACGACGTCGATAAAATACGACAATACTTATGACGGATGAATTATGCTGCAACATATTTGGGTAATAAAAAGATTAAGCGAATTGCGTTATCAGACGCCCGGGTTCCCGGGTTCGATTCCCGGCGGGGTCAGGGATTTTCTCTGCCTCGGCTGGGTGTTGTGTGTGCTGTCCTTAGGTTAGTTAGGTTTAAGTAGTTCTAAGTTCTAGGGGACTGATGACCATAGATGTTAAGTCCCATAGTGCTCAGAGCCATTTGAACCATTTTTTTGCGTTATCAGGGGAAACCTAATTCTCATAATTTAGTAGTTTGATGAGGATCGGTTAACAGTCTTCATGAAAATTGTGCAACAACGTAGTTACCGTTATATTAATGAATTTTAGGCGTGGAACGTCTGTATGCAACAGCCAATACGTGTTTTGCCAACCTTAAAATCACTAATATACTGCCTGGCAACAAATAGCGAAGGGGAGGAGGAAACGTTATGAAATTTCAAAGATTATGCTCGGTGCATAACAAGCCTACGGCTGTCCTCTCTTGTAATGGCTACACGTTGTCTTCCGGAACCTTGACGGGTATGCCTCACATCACGTTCCCATGCAGTCTAACATCCGGCCACTGTCAGATCCGAATGATCCACAAATCTGGATATTGCATGATTCGACCAGTCGTCTAAACAGAGGACCCTTTGAAACTCTGCCACGTTCTGACAGTCTCATATACAGAAACGCCATTTCTGTCTCCTTCGAAGTGTTCGCTGAAAATGACGCCGTCCACGTCCCTTATGCACACTACCAGGCGTGGTAATAATAGTAACCTGAACATTACTAATGGACTCTGGTGGTCATTCTACTTGTCACATAGAATAGGGACTCTAGAACTATTTACGTAGCCTCCGACATGAAGTTACTTTCAAATCCGACCATGTCTTCTGCGTGCATCTTTTTTTTTTTTTTTTTTTTTTTTTTTTTTTTTTTTTTTTTTGTAGGGCAGTGTCTAATATAACTAGAAACAGAGGATACACAGATAAACAACATTAAAGGAATTTTGCGCTTATGGCTGTCAAATTTTGCCATCAAAATTCCAAATTTTCTCATTCTCAAGCGTAAGTATGCAATGGCAATGTATATTTTGTTGTATTCAGGAGTGGTAACCATCATGTTTCATAATCAAATAATTCAGTTTATACCCGTCGTCGTTTCTGAATTAACACTGACCACGTTTGGACGATTACTGATAGCTCTGATGTATCACAAACAGTACTGTTGAGAGAGTATATTTCTCTTGACTTTTGACAGATCTGTCCTAATCGAATTTTCCGAAAGGAAAAAATGTAATAAATATCCACCATTCACAATAAATGTTACATTAAGGCGTATATGTGCCAAAAGTGTTTCAAAAGTGAAAAGTATTTGAGAAAGGTATAACTAGAACCATCGCAGAATTCTGCCAATACTGTACAGGTAATCGCTTATCTCTCATGGTTCAAGTCAGAAAAATAAATAGAGGCGCAAGGGAGATTTGTCGATGAAACACAGAGAAAACAGAAGTATTTCGTTATTAGGTACGTTTCAGAAGGGACTATGTTCAACTTCCTTTCAGTTGAAAAATAACCATAGTGTTGTACCTGCGACCGGAACAGTCGCGGAGTTGCCGTGAAGGAAAGCGCGGCGAGAGCCACGGAGCGACCCGCGAACGACGTCTCCAAACCGATTCTTGCTTCTCTCGAGAGCGAGAAAATTGTTACTGAGTCGAGCGTGAGTTTCCATTTTGGGCGCCACGGGTATCGCCAGTCGTATGGTCTACAAAAATGGCGACTCTTACATTGCCTTAAAACGGCTGAAACGTTGAGCATGGAAGCTATGTGTTTTATATCAGTTTTCGTCAGCGAAAATATGAGTGGATTACTATGAAAAGTGCTCCATCCGTATTCGCGTCTCTTGTCGTCGAAGTAACCTTCTCCCGCACACCTGCAGCTACGGAATCAACAAACGTGGATTTGGTCATCGTTCAGTCGATTTCTGAGAGTGACTATAGACAGCGTGTAATTAAAATTCACGACTGGAGATGCTTTCCTTCGTATGTCAGATCGGGAGATCAACAGCTAGGCGTGTCGTGGAACGGTTTCGCGCCCACTCGTGAGAGTGCTTGCTACCATCGTGAGGAAGAACAAGCGTTGATTGGCTGGCTCTGAGCACTATGGGACTTAACATCTGAGGTCATCAGTTCCCCAGAACTTAGAGCTACTTAAACCTAACTAACCTAAGGACATCACACACATCCATGCCCGAGGCAGGATTCGAACCTGCGACCGTAGCGGTCTCGCAGTTCCGGACTGTAGCGCCTAGAACCGCTCGGTCACTCCGGCCGGCCAAGCGTTTATTACAAGAAACTATGTCGACTACCAAAAGCTTAACTAAGTGACTTTCAAATAATCGAGATGCTAGCAAACGAACCATGTGAGTGATCTGCAATGCAAGCAGTCCTCTGTGAGTGAAGTGACTTCTCAGTTTGATAATGTTGCTTATCAAAACAGCTGTGAACAGTGTAGTCCATACTTACATGTTTACTGGTAGAATATACCTGGCTCTTTACCAGACATTTGTCGTTCACATTACGTGCCTGCTACCCTAACCTGCTGTTAATTAAATCCAGTAATCACAGGACTCGGTCGCAGTTTGTGGGTGCAGCAAAGAGAAGATAAGGGGAACAGATACGTGCAACCCAGACACACACGGTCGTTAAATATTCCGACCCACGTTCCGGTATGGTTAGCTGTAAATGAGTGACCCCAGAATTAATAAAATACTTTTATCCACTACTCATTTTGTACCCCCTCCCTTCCCCCAGCAAGCCACTCAGAATTCACATGGCAGTATTACACTTGTAAGCTGATTCACATTCTAAACGTCAACGCTTATTTTTTGTCTTACTTTATATTTAATTATAGACACTTTTGATGGTCACCCGTCCGTCGGACGGTCACTTTAAACTCGGCTATTCCTTTGCTGCTAGTCGGGAGTAGGAAGCTGTGTCAGCTCTGAGTTTCACCTTCTGATTCTATCATCTTACAACAGAAACGAAACATTTCATTCACGAACACTCATCACAACCACCCACAACAAAGAGCTACACTCATGGCATATGGCTCACACTCGGCAATGATTTGTGCCGATGCGAGCAAAGTGGCAATCCTTTCATATTAGACAGTTGAAGTACCCTTTGGGATGTTTCAGCCAACAATGCTACACCACTGTTTACCTATTTATTATTTACATACAAGTTGTAATTGTTCCAGTTTCATACATTGCTCCTGTGTTAAACGTTGCGCTTAGAATATATATTCGCGTAAGGTAGCAGCGGCACATTTTCTTCCCAGAAGTCCATGCGTTCCGCATCCTTGTCATGCGAAAGTGTGAAGGTGGCCTGCATGAGCATATAGCTGCGAGTCGAGTTGTTGTAGGGCTCCCAGACCACGGGATCAGCTTCTGGAGTAGGGTTTCTGTAAAAAAGACATGAAATTTTTATGACCAGTACCGATGATAAGGCATGCAGATGGACTGTAAGTCGATAGCCATAGTCTACGTTTTAAGATGAAGCCTTATGGCTTCAGTGTCGATTGTAATTAAATTTGGAAACTAATAAATACACATGTTCGGATATGTAAATAAAATAAGGTTCAGATGGCTCTGAGCACTATGCGACTTAACTTCTGAGGTCATCAGTCGCTTAGACCTTAGAACTAATTAAACCTAAGTAAGCTAAGGACATCACACACATCCATGTCCGAAGCAGGATTCGAACCTGCGACCGTAGCGGTCGCGCGGTTCCAGACTGAAGCGCCTAGAACCGCACGGCCACACAGGCCGGCATAAAATAAGGTATAAAGAGTATTTATTTTTCGCCATTTAAATAGTAGAAGCTCATGAAAATCTGTGCAGTTGACGTCCCCACGTCCTCCATCATTATCGAAGCTAAAGGTATGCATCTCACTATGTGTACATCCAAATATACACGCCTTCAGTTATTTCCCAAATATCCTCTACAACTGCTACATTATTTATCTGCTTTTTACCGCCAATTGAGCATTCTTCATTTGGTGGAACTGAAAGAACTATTGATTTGCAACTTTATCATACAGGAAGAATTATATTCATAGAGTACAGCTCAAACAAGATAACTCGTAGTTTATTGTTGAATGCACCCGAATGCTGCCGTAATTTGCGACTTTCATACGTAATATTTGCTGACTATATGCATGTATTCATTTTCGTATTTGAAAAAACCTCCTCGCTGACCGAACTCAAAACGACATCCATTCGAGAGAAAATCTGCTAAGGTTTCTCCATAAATTATTCACGCCTCTCAGTATGATACTACAGACGCTTAAGTGAGAAGGCTACATGACTTCGAAATAAGTTCTGGAATTGTTTCAGAACTTCGTTCTTTATTTCTATCATTAATTACCATCCCGAAAACTAACCTGAAAAGTATATTTTGAGTAACTGCCTTAATGCATAAGTACAGTCGATGTTCATGATATGTACAACCGGTAAACCAGTAAACTATATTTTCTCCTTTAGAGGCTGTGAGGGCGACCGGGCACAAGTATGAAATTTTAAAACATCAGTCTTAGATAACACGTTATTTCGTTTTTTGTTTCCTTTCTAACACCATCCTTTTTATTCTTACTTTGTTTATTGTTTAAGCATCAATAGTAAGCCTAGGTTTCGTCAAAGGGTTCTGTGTTGTGTGCCGATGGATTATACAAGCAAGGATTGGCTCAAATGGTTCAAATGGCTCTGAGCACTATGGGACTTAACTTCTGAGGTCATCAGTCCCCTACAACTTAGAACTACTTAAACCTAACTAACCTAAGGAAATCACACACATCAATGCCCGAGGCAGGATTCGAACCTGCGACCGTAGCGGTCGCCTGGTTCCAGACTGTAGCGCCTAGAACCGCTCGACCACTCTGGCCGGCTATAAGCAAGGATTACTCTGCCTCATTCATGATTCACCTTATCCACCGCAGGTCCTATTCATTGGGCTTTCTAAGTACGAATATACTGCATTTTATGTATCGATGGCGATGCCTGACAAAGGTGCAATTATTTCACAAATAAAGATCACTTACCCATACTTGACGAAGTTAGTGTAGCATCGTAGTAAATTTCTGCGCACTTTGTCTTCGTCAGAGTTGGGATCCAAATTATACACCGTATCCTTTCTTAAGAAAAGGAAAGGCAAATCACTAGAGTGCGGGGCACCTGCAACAATAAGCAGTTAAATTCCTTACAGTTGTAAAGTGAGTACTAGAAATAAATTTTTAAAATAGTCATGGGTTTCGGATGCCATTGATGCTTGTAAAACGTATTTCTTCAAGCTGAGGTAGATATTTTAGGTCTAAAACTTTTCTTTCGCAGTTTCTTCTCAAAGTTCGAAGCAACATTGTGAAAAACGTACACAAAATTTACAATTCGAGTATTGTCCACCGCTGGCAACCATTTTCTCCCATTTTCTGACAGAATACGAATCCAGTGATGGAAGAACTGGGTTTCGTTTGAAGAGATCCATGAATCGACCCAATTTTGCACTTGTTTATGTGACAGGAGATGCTGGTCAGCAAGGCCGTATACCATTGATCGAGAAAGGTGGTAGTCAGAGGTTGCTGGAGAATACGGCGGGCGAGGTAGGACTTCCCCTTTCTACGTTCCCACGTATGCTGTGACGGGTTTTGAGACATGGGATCGGGCATTGCTATACTGCAAAATCATCTTTTCATGTCTGTCGCTGTATTGTGGCCGTTCGTCCTTTAGGGTTCGGCTCAAACGCATCAGTTGCTTTCGATACCCATCCCCTGCGATTGTTTCCTTCGGTTTCAGTAGCTTCGAAAACCTCCTCTCTTCCACAGCCATCCCAATCTTCGACGTCAGAATCACCGTTGTTGAAGCACTGAAACCATTCTTTGCACGTTATTTCACTAAAAGGTGCCTCACCAAAAGTCTTACACAGCATTTTATGAGCCTCAGCCGCGGATTTATTCATGTTAAAGTACAAAATTAAAACTTCCTGCAAATAATCAGAATTGGACTCGTAAGTTGACATATTCAGTCGAGAATAACGTTATGAAACAATAAAACGTCGACTAATATTTTAATGGTGTTACGTTTACAAATGCCTAAGCTTTTTGAATGGCACTTACGACCTACCAACTACTCCACTACTTTCTGCCACTCCCATTTATTGCAAAACGGCGGAAGCAATGTTGTAGACCTAATACGTAGGAAAGAAGTGTAGCAGAGTTGAGCGTTGTCTTTTTTTCAGTCTGCGGATTTAAAGTTGTTCTCAGGCCCCCTCAAGTTTGAAAACAATGTGTCTCTATCTATAAAAAGATTGTTAGATTGTTAAAAAAAGAATATTCCATGTTCTGAGAGGAAACAGTATGGACTAAAGGTGGCGTTGCTAAATCTGGCTACTTTGTAATGGAAGGAAAGAAATGAGACCACATAAACAAACATTTGCAAATCTACAGATTCCAGTAAGTTGAATTCCTTTAAAGTACTTAGCCTTGTCTTCAGACACGCTGTCAAAACATTGTAACCAAGGATAACAGTTTTCTCACAGCTCATGAAACATTAAATTAATCTTTTTCTTACCAGAGATGAGCGGCCATGCTCTTTTCTTTTCTTCGTTAGTTGCTGAACGGCTTCGCCGGCCGGGGTTGCCGAGCGGTTGTAGGCGCTCCAGTCTGGAACCGTGCGACCGCTACGGTCGCAGGTTCGAATCCTGCCTCGGGCATGGATGTGTGTGATGTCCTTAGAGCAGTGCTCAAGAATAGATCGCGCTAGCATCCTGTATGCTGTATGAGCCACACTTTCCCAAAATTCGCCCAATGAACCGAAATCGACCATTCCCCATCCCTATCACAATCCTCAAGTGCCCGTTTCACTTCATATAGATTTGCAACGTTATGCACAGCAATTTAAACGACGTGAATGTGTCAAGCAGTACATTACTAAGGCTGTACTCAAAATTTATGGGTTTGTTTCCGCTACTCATTCGCTTTGACTTCATTTTTCTGCATTTAGAGCTAGCTGCCGTCCATCACTCCAAGCAGAAATTTTGTGTAAGTTATCTTGTATACTCCCACCGTCACTTAACTTCGACATCTTCCTGAACATCATAGCATCATCAGCAAACAATTGCAGGTTGCTCCCAACCCTGTCCGCCAGATCATTTATGATACAGAAAATAATAGTGGCCCTGTCACCCTTCCCTGTGGTACTCTGGACGATGCCCTTGTCTGTGATGAAAATTCCTTTGAACTTTGCGCTGGGCGTGAGATTCGCGATAAATGCAAGCTAAGTAAGCGGCCAATGCCCGAGTTCTCTTTGAAAAACCAAATTGCGATTCCATCAGAACCTTAAACAGAGCACTAAAGTTTTTGTAATTTTGTGAAAATGCTGACATGAAAAATGAGCCTGTAATGGAAGTAAGGAAGCCGTTCAAAAAAATGGTTCAAATGGCTCTGAGCATTATGGGACTTAACTACTGAGGTCATCAGTCCCCTAGAACTTAGAACTATTTAAACCTAACTAACCTAAGGACATCACACACATCCATGCCTGGGGCAGGATTCGAACCTGCGACCGTAGCGGTCACGCGGTTCCAGACTGAAGCGCCTAGAAACACTCGGCCATTCTGGCCGGCTTCTATCCAGTCACGAGTCATTCCGCCAAGTCAGGAATGTCTACTTGAACGGCAGCTAGTTCGGCGACAGATCCGTGCCCCCTGATTGGCCGACGAAAAGTGCGCCAATTCCCACCGCCACGAGGCCCTGCTCCGCTGGAGCAACGGCCGGTAGGCGGTTAGCCGGTTAGCAGTCGTGAGGAGTCGATGGCGAGATCCAGAAGAAGACGGTAGCAAGCTGGAAAGCATGCGTGCTCTTGCTAGGTTCAGAAGTGGATTAAGTCGCGAATACATATTAAAGTGTTAGGTGATCTTTAATTTCGGGAGGGTTTGCGCCTCACTGCTTTTATTTCTTGCTCATTTTGCCATTTTGTTTTGGGACTTGGCGTCAGAGCCTGGTCGGTTGCTGTATGCAGAATACACGTGGGACTCTCAGTCACCACGTTCGGTATAATTCAATAATTCAACCTCCTTTGTAACCACTTCGCCTTCAGCGAATGTTTTTCCTTTTTCAATACTCCGTGATGTCAGTGAACATTCCATAACGGCCTTTTGTGTGTTAGGTTTTTCCTTCTTTGTCGCCCACGTGTGAACACGTGGCGAGAAGTACTGCACACGATATCTAAATTGAACTAGAAGTAGCATGGCCCGCGTTTCTTGTTATTCATATTCGTAAATCAAGTTGTTGCAGAACGAGTTTCATGAATTTTAATAGTTTACGGACGGGAGGCCGCTTTAATAACGTGCATCCACAAGTAGTTCATAGTTTGCCTTTTCAATATATTCAAGTATTAGCTATTGGATCCCGTCTCTTACCTTTCACTAAATAGAGTAAATTCTTTTCTGAATGGTCAGCACCCACCTTTCCTTGTCCATTTCGAACGCTAGTATTGTGGGTGACTGCTGAATTTAGGCCATTTCCCCCTATGCCCCCCAGTCTTGTATTAACGTCCATAGCTAACAAAATATGTATACTCAATAATTATACTTCGTTTGTACAAGTGTAATTTCGATTTATAGTAAATTGTTGGGCTTTTAATCCAACTTTCGACGAAAAGTGTTAACCCCATTTATAGAAATATCAAGGAAATGCTAGCATTGCAGAGCCCCTACTGAAAATGCTCCTCTTAAGATGATAAAATTAATTTTAAATCCAATTAGTAGTTTTTGTTTGATCATGGTTATTTTTTATGCAGTCAGACAGACGATCCTTGCGCCACGCCCTAATCCTTTATCATGCGCCGATCACTCTTGTATGTGGTGATCTGTATGAAATTCAACCCCAGTCCTCCCTTCTAGATAAGGGAAAGTCACACTGATAGGGCAGTTGTGAGCAAAATCCACGCGAAAGGGGAGGCCTTGCTTCCCGATCCCATTAAATGGGCAAGGCACCTCTTTTAATATAAACATTATTCCCTCACTCTGTTTTCTCGTGGAACAGAAAAAGAAATAACTAGTTCCACCAGGAACAGTGCGATGGCTTGCGGGGTATGTATGTAGATGGAAATGTAGATGTAGATGTAGATTTAGATGTAGTCATTGATAGTGGTGCTACGTTAGCAGAATATAACCGTTCGAAGGCCATGCAGTCCAGAATCTGTTTGCCAGCGGGGCAAAATCGTCGTGAGCATTGAGGCAGTTATCCCACCGACGCATCAGGTTGAAGGTAACCCTTTGGTAAAACACCATGTCCTGCCGCGTGATGAAGTCCGCAACTGTGTGCTGCACACCCTCGTCCGACATGAATCGTCGAAGCTGGAAGGCTTTTTTGGGGGGACCGAAGGGGTGATAATCACATGATGTCAGATCAGGACCAAAGAGCAGGTGCTCGATTGTCTCGCACTTGAGTTGGCGTAACTTTTGTTGCCACCTTAGATTGGCCGACGTCTTGTGTAGAACGCCAACCATCAGGGAACTTGTTGCACCATTCCAGTCACTATTTTTCGACGGACTTGCTGTCCGATAAATATTCGTCATTCTCTTATAGATGTCTACCGGTGTTCGTCCTCCGTCAGCCAAGAAAAGAATAACAGCACCTTGATTCTGTTTGGGCGCATTTGCTAATGTTGTTGTTGTTGTTGTGGTTGTGGTCTTCAGTCCTGAGACTGGTTTGATGCAGATCTCCATGCTACTCTATCCTGTGCAAGCTTCTTCATCTGCCAGTACTTACTGCAACCTACATCCTTCTGAATCTGCTTAGTGTATTCATCCATTTGTCTCCCTCTACGATTTTTACCCTCCACGCTGCCCTCCAATGCTAAATTTGTGATACCTTGATGCCTCAGAACATGTCCTACCAACCGGTCCCTTCTTCTTGTCAACTTGTGCCACAAACTCCTCTTCTCCCCAATTCTATTCAATACCTCCTCATTAGTTATGTGACCTACCTATCTAATCTTTAGCAATCTTCTGTAGCACCACATTTGGAAAGCTTCTATTCTCTTCTTGTCCAAACTATTTATTGTCCATGTTTCACTTCCATACATGGCTACACTCCATACAAATACTTTCAGAAATGTCTTCCTGACACTTAAATATATACTCGATATTAACAAATTTCTCTTCTTCAGAAACGCTTTCCTTGCCATTGCCAGTCTACATTTTATATCCTCTCTACTTCGACCATCATCAGTTATTTTGCTCCCCAAATAGCAGAACTCAAATACTACTTTCAGTGTCTCATTTCCTAATATAATTCCGTCAGCTTCACCCCACTTATTTCGACTACATTCCATTAGCCTCGTTTTGCTTTTGTTGATGTTCATCTTATATCCTCCTTTCAAGACACTGTCCATTCTGGTAAAATGCTCTTAACGTCACTGTAATTAACGATTCCGCATTTACCACACGCACGTCGGAAAGACACGGACGCCATACTGAGCCTTTGCCTATATGTCGGTGCTTTTGTACCCACATCGGAGTCGCACTTCATCGCGTATGCGCTACAGCAGCGAGCGCTCTCAAACGGAAACTTTTTGATCGCCCGTTATATAAAGACCTACATACACAATTTTAACGTGTCAACAATTCACAAAATTACAATAACAACCATCTGTCAGGGCTGGCAACCTACATAATTATTTATTTTAAAGGCCAGGACTTATTTGACTAAGCCTTTTCCCCCCTGTTTCATATGGACTGAGTTCTTTCTTTCCCTGTACAGATTGTTACAGCTTTCTTATAACGCTGCAGATAAGCGACGCAGAAAGGCCCCCCAAAATTCTGAGACTCAAGGTGGATTATAATCTCTCGGGGTAGACGCATGTTCACGAGCTCCTGGAGGAACCTAATGTAGGGTCTCCTCAGTCCGTATCAACGAACGCTAAAACTTATTTCGAATGCTTTTACATTGATGTTATGTATGCAGATAGTCCACCCAAAATATATTAGAGAAGAACAAGTATACCGAGACATCATTTCTACTAAGCTAAAGCGGACAGTGTAGTGAATTTTCCGGCATATGCAAGTAACTTTGCACATTTATCCGTTTACAGCTGCCGAATTACGACACAGATTTTATTACTGGAACTATGTACTTTTTCCGTTGCCGTTAGAAAGAGCCTTCGAAGAATTTTTGTCATTTAACGTCTGCAGAACATAATCAAAAACAGCAGGGCAAAGCACTGTTCGACTGCCAGGAAAAAAACATTTTTGTATTTATTGTTGTTTCCGTTATTCTTGTTGCGTGTCCCTGATGCAGATAAATGGTTCAAATGGCTCTGAGCACTATGGGACTCAACTGCTGTGGTCATTAGTCCCCTAGAACTTAGAACATGTCCTATCAACCGGTCCCTTCTTCTTGTCAACTTGTGCCACAAACTCCTCTTCTCCCCAATTCTATTCAATACCTCCTCATTAGTTATGTGATCTACCTATCTAATCTTTAGCAATCTTCTGTAGCACCACATTTGGAAAGCTTCTATTCTCTTCTTGTCCAAACTATTTATCGTCCATGTTTCACTTCCATACATGGCTACACTCCATACAAATACTTTCAGAAATGTCTTCCTGACACTTAAATATATACTCGATATTAACAAATTTCTCTTCTTCAGAAACGCTTTCCTTGCCATTGCCAGTCTACATTTTATATCCTCTCTACTTCGACCATCATCAGTTATTTTGCTCCCCAAATAGCAGAACTCAAATACTACTTTCAGTGTCTCATTTCCTAATATAATTCCGTCAGCTTCACCCCACTTATTTCGACTACATTCCATTAGCCTCGTTTTGCTTTTGTTGATGTTCATCTTATATCCTCCTTTCAAGACACTGTCCATTCTGGTAAAATGCTCTTAACGTCACTGTAATTAACGATTCCGCATTTACCACACGCACGTCGGAAAGACACGGACGCCATACTGAGCCTTTGCCTATATGTCGGTGCTTTTGTACCCACATCGGAGTCGCACTTCATCGCGTATGCGCTACAGCAGCGAGCGCTCTCAAACGGAAACTTTTTGATCGCCCGTTATATAAAGACCTACATACACAATTTTAACGTGTCAACAATTCACAAAATTACAATAACAACCATCTGTCAGGGCTGGCAACCTACATAATTATTTATTTTAAAGGCCAGGACTTATTTGACTAAGCCTTTTCCCCCCTGTTTCATATGGACTGAGTTCTTTCTTTCCCTGTACAGATTGTTACAGCTTTCTTATAACGCTGCAGATAAGCGACGCAGAAAGGCCCCCCAAAATTCTGAGACTCGAGGTGGATTATAATCTCTCGGGGTAGACGCATGTTCACGAGCTCCTGGAGGAACCTAATGTAGGGTCTCCTCAGTCCGTATCAACGAACGCTAAAACTTATTTCGAATGCTTTTACATTGATGTTATGTATGCAGATAGTCCACCCAAAATATATTAGAGAAGAACAAGTATACCGAGACATCATTTCTACTAAGCTAAAGCGGACAGTGTAGTGAATTTTCCGGCATATGCAAGTAACTTTGCACATTTATCCGTTTACAGCCGCCGAATTACGACACAGATTTTATTACTGGAACTATGTACTTTTTCCGTTGCCGTTAGAAAGAGCCTTCGAAGAATTTTTGTCATTTAACGTCTGCAGAACATAATCAAAAACAGCAGGGCAAAGCACTGTTCGACTGCCAGGAAAAAAACATTTTTGTATTTATTGTTGTTTCCGTTATTCTTGTTGCGTGTCCCTGATGCAGATAAATGGTTCAAATGGCTCTGAGCACTATGGGACTCAACTGCTGTGGTCATTAGTCCCCTAGAACTTAGAACATGTCCTATCAACCGGTCCCTTCTTCTTGTCAACTTGTGCCACAAACTCCTCTTCTCCCCAATTCTATTCAATACCTCCTCATTAGTTATGTGATCTACCTATCTAATCTTTAGCAATCTTCTGTAGCACCACATTTGGAAAGCTTCTATTCTCTTCTTGTCCAAACTATTTATCGTCCATGTTTCACTTCCATACATGGCTACACTCCATACAAATACTTTCAGAAATGTCTTCCTGACACTTAAATATATACTCGATATTAACAAATTTCTCTTCTTCAGAAACGCTTTCCTTGCCATTGCCAGTCTACATTTTATATCCTCTCTACTTCGACCATCATCAGTTATTTTGCTCCCCAAATAGCAGAACTCAAATACTACTTTCAGTGTCTCATTTCCTAATATAATTCCGTCAGCTTCACCCCACTTATTTCGACTACATTCCATTAGCCTCGTTTTGCTTTTGTTGATGTTCATCTTATATCCTCCTTTCAAGACACTGTCCATTCTGGTAAAATGCTCTTAACGTCACTGTAATTAACGATTCCGCATTTACCACACGCACGTCGGAAAGACACGGACGCCATACTGAGCCTTTGCCTATATGTCGGTGCTTTTGTACCCACATCGGAGTCGCACTTCATCGCGTATGCGCTACAGCAGCGAGCGCTCTCAAACGGAAACTTTTTGATCGCCCGTTATATAAAGACCTACATACACAATTTTAACGTGTCAACAATTCACAAAATTACAATAACAACCATCTGTCAGGGCTGGCAACCTACATAATTATTTATTTTAAAGGCCAGGACTTATTTGACTAAGCCTTTTCCCCCCTGTTTCATATGGACTGAGTTCTTTCTTTCCCTGTACAGATTGTTACAGCTTTCTTATAACGCTGCAGATAAGCGACGCAGAAAGGCCCCCCAAAATTCTGAGACTCAAGGTGGATTATAATCTCTCGGGGTAGACGCATGTTCACGAGCTCCTGGAGGAACCTAATGTAGGGTCTCCTCAGTCCGTATCAACGAACGCTAAAACTTATTTCGAATGCTTTTACATTGATGTTATGTATGCAGATAGTCCACCCAAAATATATTAGAGAAGAACAAGTATACCGAGACATCATTTCTACTAAGCTAAAGCGGACAGTGTAGTGAATTTTCCGGCATATGCAAGTAACTTTGCACATTTATCCGTTTACAGCCGCCGAATTACGACACAGATTTTATTACTGGAACTATGTACTTTTTCCGTTGCCGTTAGAAAGAGCCTTCGAAGAATTTTTGTCATTTAACGTCTGCAGAACATAATCAAAAACAGCAGGGCAAAGCACTGTTCGACTGCCAGGAAAAAAACATTTTTGTATTTATTGTTGTTTCCGTTATTCTTGTTGCGTGTCCCTGATGCAGATAAATGGTTCAAATGGCTCTGAGCACTATGGGACTCAACTGCTGTGGTCATTAGTCCCCTAGAACTTAGAACTACTTAAACCTAACTAACCTAAGGACATCACACACATCCATGCCCGAGGCAGGATTCGAACCTGCGGCCGTAGCAGTCGCATGGTTCCGGACTGCGCGCCTAGAACCGCGAGACCACCGCGGCCGGCTGATGCAGATAATCAATGGAATAAAAATAAAATAATATCCTTATACAGGATGTCTCTAGTCGCCATAACCCATTATTCGTATTCAAGATCTGAACAATAGGTCATTGAAAAAGCAGCTACTGTTGCGAGGCACCCCATGCCTTGCTCATACTGTGGCATCAAGCAGTCAGGCCTGCAAGATGAGTGGTCTGCCAAGCGAGTGGATTTATTCTTATTTCTCGAGTAACATCAATGACTGATTATGAGCTCTGGTACCCACGATTAAGCTACAAATTATTCTCCTGTTTGAATATTACTCAACGGAAACGGATAACGCACATCTGACTATTAGGAATTTACACAACTCTGATTGATCACTACGCTCTGGCAATACCACATTTTCTTTCTTACCCAAGGGCTTTGATCAAAACGTGGCCATCGCACTGAATATGAATGGCGCACACATTATAAATTGTGGATATCATGACTACACACTATTCGAAGAACAAGGCCACCAATCTTTTTCTTTTGACTATCTTTTTTATACGATAAATTCTATTATGATTCAAAGATAACCTAAACACACCATTACATTTTATACAACAATTACACATGAGAAACTCCGACCAGTGGACATGGCTTTACATTGGTGATTCTCTATCTTATGGTCTCTCAATTATCTAACGCTACAGTGCACTTTCTGGATAGGATGGTGGATCTTTTGCTATATCTCACACTTCGACTCTCACACCCATCGTCACGAAAATTTACTCCAGACCGAGCGGTACAAAAAGGAACATGCATAACTTACTGCCTCTGAACCTATCTTGCTACTCTCCCATGCAAACCACACATACTTAAATTACATGAAATACATCACACTGGCAACATAGAATACATCACAAAGAATAGTCACAACGTTAGAATCACTTCACTTTTAGCTTTCCCACTTCAATTAGTATTCATCCCAGTTTCACACGACACTGCCCCACTTCGTAACTTTTCTTTCCTACTATGAACTCTGGAGGATATATGCACGACTTCCTGTGCAATTGACTCACCTTGCTTCTCTCTCACAGTATTAGAGTTTGAATCTAGCGTCACGTGGAAATATAAGACACAAAGTAATATTAAGATCATATTCGTCACACACGCGAGCCCTCAACTGATACCTTGGACGAATACTTCTCTTCATCCTTTGTCTCATACACAGATTGAGACTCATACAGTACTCACCACGTGCAAGTGCTCGCCTCTAATTTCAAGTCCTGCACATGCCTTCCTTAAATATTTCCAACTTATAGTACACACGCCAGTAATTCAGCTTAACTTTAGCACTCGCAAGTATTTCAACTTAGTACTAGCACTCGCAAGTATTTCAACTTATTGCTACACGTGGTTCCATTATAACCGTTGGTCAGTTCCGAAGATTACTAAAATCCCCTTAATATTACCTGCCTGTCATTTAATTCTCCCCACAAAAGTTCCTGAAATAGAGAAATAATTATTCCAAACTACTCTTAAGTATTACACAGGCATACCATTCTCTCCACTCTTTTGTCCTTACGGAGCACACCAAAGACAGGTCTTATCAACACAAGATCCAGCGCCAGAGTGCTGAAACATGGCCGTTCTTCAGGTCATCTCACACCTCCGCCAGGGTGGGGGAGCAGCATGCTACCGTATTGGTCAGCCACATTTCAGGCGCTCAAAGCTCAGGTAAATTTCATCTCTTTAGTTCCACCAAAGGTGACCAAAGGACCGTCTCAAAGATGATCATATATTGAACATTCACTATCTGCAGTTAGCAGACTATCATACATTCATTCATTTCACAGATCTCACGAAACTGGATGTAGGGATTTATTTTGTGGGAGTGCACATGTGATCAATTAAATAAATTCCTACACTGGTATCCGGCTTCGGTGTATTAAGTGAAATTGAGTTATTATTACAAAAATATGTTGTTCTGATAAGAATAACGTAGAATGATGTACCTATTTTCAATGTCGGGCGGTACTGTATCCTTTCACTGTAATATTTACGACAGTGCCTGATGAGAGTTTTTGATTTTGTTACTAATCATTTTTTAACGGCGTATTGTATTATTCTTTTTACTTACCCCATTCTGAAGAGTTGACGCTGTCTACGTGGTAGTCAAACTCGTAGTAGAAAACCGGAAGGTCAATGATTTCAGTGACTTTCCTGACGAGAGCGTTTGTTGTCGCAAACATAACCTTGTCGTTGTTGAACTGTTTAATGAAAACAAAATAGCTATTAAAATAATTTACATATCTAATAAATTATGATGTGTTTTCACTGTGCCAAATGCAGCTTGCTGTTGATCTGTTGTAAGAGAAGTTTGAACTTGTGGCATTATTAACTAACCAAGATAAGTGAGCAAGTTCCTGCATTGATTGTAGCAGTGCAGTAAAAATCAAATCTTCTTTATGCTAATTTTCATTTCACTGGAACATAAGCGAAGAGGTTTTCCTTTCAATATCATTCAAATTCAGGAACAACCGGTCTATTCGACACTTGAGACTCCTCAAACCTTATGTAATGTATGGGCCGCTCGCCTGGTAGATCTGCTACCCCTCTCACTCCTGTGGTATGCAAATGGCAAAGAGTTACTTCAACTGATGGCAGAACTACATACATCAAAAAAAGTTTTGCATCACCTCGATTCTGAGAGTTCCGGAATCTGTGCAGAAAATTGGAATAGAGATCAACGTAGACGTCATTTCCGCCCTTTTTATAGCGCATCAAAACCACATATTGCATGTTGTACCACCATACAGCGAGACCTTCAGAGGTGGTAGTCCAGATTGCTGTACACACCGGTACCTCTAATACCCAGTAGCACGTCCTCTTGCATTGATGCATGCCTTTATTCGTCGTGGCATACTACCCACAAGTTCGTCAAGGCACTGTTTGTCCACATTGTTCCACTCCTCAACGGTGATTCGGCGTAGATCCCTCAGAGTGGGCCGGCAGCTGTGGCCGAGCGGTTCTAGGCGCTTCAGTCCGAAACCGCGCTGCTGCTACTGTCGCAGTTTCGAGTCCTGCCTCGGGCATGGATGTGTGTGATGTCCTGAGATTAGTTAGGTTTAAGTAGTTCTAAGTCTAGGGGCTGATGACCTCAGATGTTAAGTCCCATAGTGCTTAGAGCCATCTGAACCATCTTGAACCTCAGAAAGGTTGGTCGTAAACAGCCCTTTTCAATCTATCCCAGGCTTGTTCGATAGGATTCATATTTAGAGAACATGCTGGCCACTCTAGTCAAGCGATGTCGTTATCCTGAAGGAAGTCAGTCACAAGATGTGCACGATGGGGGCGCGAATTGTCGTCCATGAAGACGAATGCCTCGCTAATATGCTGCCGATATGGTTGCACTATCGGTCGGAGGATGGTATTCACGTATCGTACAGCCGTTACGGCACCTTATATGAGCACCAGCGGCGTACTTCGGCTACACATAATGCTACCCCAAAACAGCAGCGAACCTCCACCTTGCTGCATTCGCTGGACAGTATGTCTAAGGCGTTCAGCCTGACCGGGTTGCCTCCACACACTTCTTCGACAGTATCTGGTTGAAGGCATATGCAACACTCATCGGTGAAGAGAGATGCCAATCCTGAGCGGTCCATTCGGAATGTTGCTGGGTCCATCTGTACCTCGCTGTATGGTGTCGCGCTTGCAAAGAAGGACCTCGCTGTGGACGTAGGGAGTGAAGTTGCACATCATGCAGCCTATTGCACACAGTTTGAGTCTAACGACACGGCGTCCTGTGTCTGCACGAAAAGCATTATTCAACATGGTGGCGTTGCTGTCAGAATCCCTCCGACCCAAAATCCATTTGTAGCTGTCATCCATTGTAGTAGTAGCCCTTGGGCGGCCTGAAAGAGGCATGTCATCGACAGTTCTTGTCTCTCTGTATCTCCTCCATGTCCGAATAACATCGCTTTGGTTCACTCCGAGACGCATGGACACTTCCCTAGTTGAGAGTGGACACTTCCCTAGTTGAGAGCCCTTCAGCCGGCCGCGGTGGCCGTGCGGTTATAGGCGCTTCAGTCCGGAACCGCGGGACTGCTACGGCCACAGGTTAGAATCCTGCCTCGAGCATGGATGTGTGTGATGTCCTTAGGTTAGTCAGGTTTAAGTAGTTCTAAGATCTAGGGGATTGATGACCTAAGATGTTAAGTCCCATTGTGCTCAGATCCATTTGAACCATTTGAACCAGGGCCCTTCCTGGCATAAAGTAACAATGCTGACGCGATCGAAGCGCGGTATTGACCGTCTAGGCATGGTTGAACTACAGACAATACGAGCCGTGTACCTCCTTCCTGGTGGGATGAGTGGAACTTCGGACCCCCCTGCTCATGCATGGTTGTTTACATCTTTGGGCTGATTTGATGACATCTCTGAACATTCAAAGGGACTGTGGCTGAGATACAATATCCAAAGTCTATCTTCAGGAGTTCTGGGTACTGGGGTAATGCAAAACTTTTATTGATGTTTTTACAGTCGCGCACCCACTCTAGGCCAGCAGGCGACAGCACGAGAGCCCCATCATCGGCTCTGTTCCTGCGGGCCACGTGATCGCAAATAGTTCCTTTAGTATTTTTACGTAGTTTAGGCTTTTAGGGCGGTGCAACTTTGCTCCAAGCCAGTCTTCCTTTGACATCTGCGACTGGCACTGCTGCACCCTCAGTTCTTCACCTAGAGCCTCATTAAAAATCTTCGCCTCATACAACACTGTGCCACTCGCCAGCCCCGGCCGACTGTGGGAGCCACAAGCGTCCGTCACCAACATCACATGTTCTTGGCCTATGCATCAGAGACAACAACTTGATATCGGCCGTCAACCTTCGCTACGCAATTTTGGTCTATTTATGGATGAATATTAAACACTGACATTTTCATCATTACTGCCTAAGTTTGGACTTATGTAAATCCATTGCTAATCGCCAAGTTTCACAAACGATAAAGGTGAGTAACTTCACTCCGATGGAGAAGTATATTGGTGCATGTACATTGAAGAGACAATGAAACTGGTATACCTGCGTGATATCGTGTAGCGACCCTACGAGCACACTGAAGTGCTGCAACACGACGTGGCACAGGCACGACTAATGTCTGAAGTATTGCTGAAGAAAATTGATACCATGAATCTTGCAGGGCTGTCCATAAATCCTTGAGAGTACGATGAGGTGGAGATCTCTTCTGAACAGCACGTTGCAAGACATCCCAGATATGCTCAATAAGTGTCATGTCTGGGGAGTCTGGTGGCCAGTGGAAATGTTTAAACCCAGAAGAGTTTTCCTGGAGCCACTCTGTAGCAATTTTCAACGCTTGGAGTGTCGCATTGTCCTACCGAAATTGCCCAAATCCTTCGGAATGTACGATGGACATAAATGGATGCAGGTGATCAGACAGGATGCCTATGTACGTGTCACCTGTCAGAGTCGTACCTAGACGTATAAAGAGTCCCAATAGCTTCAACTGCACATGCCCGACACCATTACAGAGTCTCTACCAACTGACATGCAGGGTACATGGATTCATGAGGTTGGCTCCATACACATACAAGTCCATCCGCTCGATACATTTCAAAATAGACTCGTCCGACTAGGCACATGTTTATAGTCATCAACTGTCCAATGTCGGTGTTGACGGGCTCAGGCGAGGTGTAAAGCTTTGTGTCGTGCACTCATCAAGGGGTGGGCCTTCGGCGCCGAAAGCCCATATCAATGAGGTTTCGTTGAATGGTTCGCACACTGACACTTGTTGATGTCTCAGCACTGAAATCTGCTGTTGTTTGCCGTAGGGTTGCACTTCTGTCACGTTGAGCGATTCTCTTCTGTCGTCATTGGTCCCGTTCTTGCAGGATCTCTCTCCCGCCGCAGCGATGTCGGTGATTTGATGTTTTATCGGGTTCCTGGTATTAACGGTACACTCGTAAATTGGTCGTATTGGAAAATCCACACTTCATCGCTACTTCGCAGATGTTGTGTCCCATCGCTCGTGCACCGACCATAACACCACGTTCAAATCACTTAAATCTTGATAACCTGCCATTGTAGCAGCAGTAACCGATCTAGCAAATGGGCCAGACACTTGTGTTATATAGACATTGCCGACCGCTGCGCCGTATTCTGCTTGTTTACATATCTCTGTACTTGAATACAGTTTCTTTGGCGCTGCAGTGTACTTTTCACTTAAAATGTTCTACATTTTTAACTTTGTTGTGGTCTCATTTCTGTGTCTCTATTGGCTCCAATGCAACATCCTAGTTTCAATTGGCAATATGGATATTCGGATCTCTATGCCTCCATTGATTCCAGAGCTAAGTTTAGTCCCAGAACAAGTGGCGACAAGATATTTTTCTGAGAACTTTCACTCGCATTCCTCGCCCCACGTTGACAGTGTGTGTTTACGTGACATTTCTATGTCACGTAGACCTTGACAGAGACATTTCTGAGTCAAAATGTCTATTTCCGAGTTTTTCGTTGTCAACGGGGAAGAGACGCCTCAAGTCATATCTTTGCTCTCTAACATATAGCAGATGCAGAGACGCCTTATTAAACAGCTTTGAGGCATTTCTATGATTTCAAAGGTCTTCAGCCATTGTCCCAGATGCTTCCCCAGCGTCAGCTACAACCGGACACATCCGCCACAGCTTCCTGTTTTTGGAAAGGAGTCAGAATCCTTGGCCAGCGTCATCATGACTTCGGACGACCGCAGCTGCCGTTCCCAATGCTTCTCCAGGGTTCAACTACCATTGGACTGCACTACAGTAGTTTGCTTTACAGCGCCTGAACCTTCATCCACAACTGCCCTCATATATAGCTCTTCCATAGTCTCTTAACAGCAGACCTGTATATTTTAGCCGATTCTCTTCCTATGTCTTACTCACACCTGAAATGTCGGATCCAGGCGTTTGTGTTTCATCTCAGCACAAGTTTTTTTGACTGCACTCGTGTTCCTACTTTTTCGGCGCTTCTGCAGCCAACTATGCCATCTGGGCACAATACCCTTCAATCTCAAGTGCTTCTGCATTCACTTCTTCCCTCCAAGTACACTCCTCTGCTTTCTGGGCATATAAATTTTACATCTCAAGTGCTACCACAACCATCTCTACTCTCCCAGCACCATCATTTTCCGTTTGCTGTGCTTCCACATTCTCGTAGATCCTCCAGACCAAGATTTTAACTTTTCATATTCTCCCTCACTCACTTCCGCCCCCTGCTATCCGAAATTTTCCTTTACAAGCGCTCTCGTCCTCACATCTGCCCTCGGGGTGCAATTTGTCCACATCCCTTTCAGAGCTCTTTCGCACCAGTTACAGCCATCTGTGTCCTATATGTCTGCGTTTGGTTTCCTTACGGATTCGCTTCTGAGGACTCGATTCTTGCCTGCTGCAACTTTTGTCAGCCACTCAAGGTCCGCCCATGCCAGTCTCGCACTTGGGCCAGGATCCCAGCATAAGGAACGGCCGTTGGACGTCTAGAATGTTTCAAACAATAAAAGCCAGCTGTAATCACCCTCCTTTTGGGTCGGCCTTTGGAGTAGTGACACAACACACTAGATCCACATCCCTCCAACTAGATCAGCCTAATGCATCCCATCAAACATGATGCCTCCTTGCCAGAGCATTTTCATGATTTTGTTCCAGCCTGTCATTGATACCACAGGGTTGCGGCCTCCAGCTTCAATTGATGTCGCCCACAGCCTCCTGAATCACTAGATCCCTGGGCGGGCACGTAACTCCCGAGTCTTAGAGATGAGCACCATCCTCTCATCTTTCACATGGGGGAGGGATGTAGTGCATGGACCGCTCGCCCGGCAGACCTGCAACTCCTTTTACAACTGTAGTATGCAAGCTGCCTAACCCAGAAGGGGTTACAGCTGTAGATGACAGAATTACAAGTACGCACGCTGACTAGGCCTGCAGGCGGCAGCGCGAGCCCTGTTAGAGGTTACCAGCCCCATGAACATGTTTGCTTCCGCAGGTCGTGTGATCGTAAGTAGTTCCTGTCACAACCATCAAAAGGATTTGGCCTCTGCATTAGACCAAGTACTTAACATCGGCCATCGATCTTCACTACTTCATTTTGGTCTACTTGTGAGTACATATTTAACTTTGACTCTTTCGGCCTTCAGCCGAAGTTCGGATTTGTATAATGTAAGTGCTAATCTCGAAATTTCACAAACTGTTGTAGTAATTAACTTTGTCCTAAGGAGGACTATTAGGTTCATGTACCTTTCAATAAAACTGTTCAACATTCTTTACCTGGGCTGCGTTCACACTGCACCTCAACCGCCATAAGACACATGACTTTATTACCAAATATTTTCCTAGAAGTCAACAGCAAACTGTAATTGCCCATATAAATCATCAGTCCACGAGAGGGTGACATATCGACAGAAATTCGTATTCGTAGCACTTTTAGAATAAGTATAAACGTACGCGATATTAAAAAGGCATCCATTCACAACTCTATAAATATATATGCTGTGTCAGACACGAATCTGTAAACCGAATAATTATTTTTCCGTCAAAAGGTGTAATCATGGAAATATGCGCATCATGGTTTGGAGTACTTTATTTTTATGATAATACCATAAGTGGAATTCAGTCTAATAAAAACTTGTATACGAGCATAATACGAACGTAACCCCTAAATTATAATATGAAACAGAAGCTTGAGTAATACAGAAGGACTCAGCAATATAAATAAAAACAGCCACGGCCAGTGCCCTTTTAATTTTAAGTAATTCTGATAATGGTATTGATAGTAAAGATATAGTTACATATGTTCATTTAATGTTATACAAATAACATACTTTATGTTTGGAGTACACGCCTGTTGCTACTGTCAGCGGAGCCAATTTTAGTATTAGATATATACATGAACATACACATTTGATCCAATATAAAAGGAAATTAAAATATTATTTGTTGACCTTAGTAGGAACTGTAAATTCTATTGTACGTATATGTGTTCGCAACCTCTTGTTATAATTTTTGCCAAAACTTCAATTTCTATGTACTGGGATTGTAAGATGGTGCCCTGAAGTGCTCATCGAGAGCGTCAGTTGCACACGACCGCTGTACAAGGAAGAAAGTGAAAAAGTCCAAATGGTTCAAATGGCTCTAAACACTCAGGGTCATCAGTCCCCTAGACTTAGAACTACTTAAACCTAACTAATCTAAGGACATCACACACAACCATGCCCGATGCAGGATTCGAACCTGCGATCGTAGCAGCAGCGCGGTTCCAGACTGAAGCGCCTAGAACCGCTCGGCCACAGGGGCCTGCTGAAAAAGTCCAGCTATATAGTAAAACATAATAACATGTAGCATCGAAATGAAGTTGAAGCAAACGAGGTAAGTTCTGAGTCAGCGAATGTGATCAGTCAGTCAAAAGGATGACGCAACGTTTGCTGTTGTGGTTACCATCAAAAGACTGAAGATATGAGTGTCCTGGTTTCAAAAAATGCTAAAATTTCGCTTATTGTGAACTAAATAAGAGCACAGGTGGATGTTGTATGTTTAGGGCGCACGGTGGTCACACGAGTGGCTCATAGAGAGGGCTACAGCAGTTCAGTCGGTAGACTTGTTGATTCTGCACTGCGAGAAGAATCAACGGATTGTTTATTAATATTTCTGTTTATTGTGGAGATGGGGCTAGAAATGATTGAATGTACTGATAAACAGAATTATCAGTAAGAACACTATTGCAAGTAGATCTCATTTTTGCATAGGCAGTTAAAAGTGCTAGTGAACTATTTCTGTGGATGTGCTGAGTGTTTAAAGATACTGGACTAATCCTTGACTCTCAGTCACGTAATTAAAGGTGATAATCAAACTTCTTGGCAGATTAAAACTCGCGGCCTTTGCCTTTCGCGGGCAAGTAGAGCACTTACCCGCGACAGCCAAAGGTACCGAGTTCGAGTCTCGGTCCGGCACACAGTTTTAATCTGCCAAGAAGTTTCATATCAGCGCACACTCCGCTGCAAAGTGAAAATCTCATTCTGGAAAGATGATAATCATCCAAATACATTTGGATGAGTTCCAAGCGGAGTATAGAAATAGATAGTGCGCCATTTTGAACCTGAGAGTATTAAGCCGGACTCATTCTTTTTACCATTTTGAGACATACTGCGGGTTATGTGGGGAACAATTTCTTAAGTTGATTCTAACTTTAAAGAGAAACAAGTATTGTAGCACAAGTAAAGAAGACAAGGCTGATGTATACCGAACTCTAAGCTCTACTCTTCCTAACTGATCGAGGTATACAGTGATTAAGACATCAAAATCGTTTCCAGTTGGGTCCTGTTCAAATTTTTGTCAGCCACTCTAGGTTTAGATTGTCTTTGATTCCCACCAACAACTGCATGCGACTTCCAGGAAGGTCCCTGAGGAGAATAACTACGTTTCTTAGAATAAATGATACCTACTTTAACAGTGAAGGTGACAGCGGCGAACGTTTTGTGAGTTGTTGGAACTTAGTGGTTTGTTCCCAACAACCAAAGTAACTAACCCGACAAGGTAAATTGGTAGTGAAAAATGGAACACTGTTTCGTCTTCGATTAAAATATCTTTGAAGTTTCAGCGAGCTGAGTGGTACGGGCCAGCCGCCGCCAATCAAGTCATTTCTCGTACACCACATACTTGCTGCGTTGCCTGTTTTGTAGGCAAATGCAGAGCCTTGTAAAATGCGACTGGCTAACCGACTAGCAACTCTGCCTCCCGCCACTGCAATCTGTCAGACACAAAGTTGTTTTAATCATGGCATTTTTGAAATACATAATGAGAAAGGTTGCACTAATTTGCTTTACTGCAATTTTAAAAAATTGAAAGAAGAAAATCTGAACAGGTCAACGTCTCTTTGACATCATCAGGAAGAGAATTAACTAGATGGATGAGGGAATGAATCGTTATGTTTGTTGAAGGAACCAAGGCGACATTCATACGAAGCCCTTCATTGCAAACACAGTAAGTTAAATCGATGTAGCTAGAGACGGGGACTGAGACCCAGGTTTCTTAGCTGTTTTCCTCTTTGTGAACGATATTGAAAGTGCTTTGAAGCTGATAAGGTGAGGGAAATCAGCGAAAGACTTGTATTATGCAATAAGAAATGTCTGCAATACTAGGGAATTTCAAGATGCACTCACATTAACAAGGGGCTCCGGATTATCTGTAGAGATGACCCCATCTCCAAAGTAGAACTCCCTTAGCTTTGCAGCTGCCTCCTGTTGTTGTTCCACAGTTGGCAAATGCAGAGTTGGTCCCACAGATTCAAGAAAGCGATTATTCAGTGTGCTGATTTTGTCTGGACTGGCTAATATTCCTGAACCTGCGAACAAAAATTCCATTACCCACTAGCCGTCATAGCAGTGACATTGGTAACCAACGTCTGCATTTTATTGCATATTTCAGCCAGTGTAATAGTATTTAACAAGATACCAAGTTGTAACGTATGAAAAATTTATTATTGATCGTCGGAGCATGATACAAAAAGGGAAAAACATTGGTTTCATTCTTTTAACATATTTTCCTAAATTACAGTATTAATAGGATTATGAATAATGTTTCCGATGTACAATAGAAGTGAATTGAACATTTCACCCATTGTGAACTTCCGTGTCATTTTGAAACATATATAATGAAGCCAAAAGCAGGTAGCCCACAATAATTTCCACCGAGAAATTACAGCCTGCGTTTCCCACATATCATCACAGCAAATGACTGAAATTAATAGAGAAAAGGAAGCTTTGAGATACAGGACAAATTCTGCACATCATTAGCCGTCAAAAATGGTCTACAGAATTAATTAATAGCGACATAAGCGACATAGCGATAAATCTTTACGTGACGCCGTGTCACAGTGTTTCATTGACGTAGTACTACTTTGCAAGTCTGTGTAGTTAACAGCTCTGTTACTACCCATTACAGTCTGTATTCCCAGCCAGATGGCAACATTGTCGCGTTTCAGTTTGAGGACGAGACAGACGGAAAAACAAATCCGATGAACTTCGGAATTGTTTTCAGTAGAGCGCTGTTATACACTGATTGAGTGAAAATCACTCTAATGTGTGTTAAGCTGTAACAAACAGAGAAATAATATCAGGACTTGGTTTCTTCTGTTGCTACTTGCATCTCACATATCACTATCGGCATTCCTGCTGTTAATTTCTACTACGAAATCACGATCTTCGTTTTCGTTACGATGGAACTGTATGCTGTCTCGACTGCCAGTCGATATAATAACTTTTACTTTCGGTAGCTGTCATCTGATATTACTGTACTTTACTTTTCATCGTCGCTATAAGAAACTTGTCGTCCAGTTATGTCACACACTTTTCCTCCGTGCCTTAGATTTTGCATCTAAACTTACGACGGCAGGACGATAAAGTTGTATTTTGAAATCCCTATAATATAAGCGTTAGTGGTATTCAGAATATTCGGTTAAAGTTCTTCCGTATCCCAGTTTGGGTGATATAGACGCTTTGGAGACGCTTATAACATTATTCGTAGAAAATAATGTTATTGGACACACAACAAGTGGTAGAACACTTTATTAAAACTTATCAACTAATGGTGTCTGGCAATACACTTCTTTGCCAGATAGATTAATTTTGAATTGTGTGGACGTGTGTCTTATACAAGTATATACAAGTAAATGGCTGGACTGCTGTATTTAGTTTGATAGTGAAAGTTCATGTTTGCAGCTATGTACTGCCATCTTTCAAAATGAGTTTGCAAATTGAGCTTTCATTAAAATCATCTTCTATTCCAATGAAGCAGTTCTCATCCTGTTTTCTTTCTCTGCAGAAGTTACTGACTTTCCACAGACCCCTGTGTGGCATCCTAAGCTTCATATTCTACAAGTACTCGTCTTACCATACTATAGAATCTTGGAAGCATACTCCAACTATTTTTCTGTTGTCACTCTCTCTAGTCTTCTTATGATCATCTCGTAACCACCTTAACAGCAATCCATCACAGTATTTTGTGATGCTGACATACCTCGAAGACACGTGGGACAACAAATAAGTAAGGTGTCAACTGATTATCAGTAAGTAATGGTTAAAGGCAAGATACTAACTTTAGTGTTTTTTCTGTAGTATTACGGAGAAGAAAACTACAATATAATATCAAATACATATGAAATGTTTGAAATTTTGTTTTGCTTCGGTACGAAAAAGTTCTATAGTGCTATAAAAATAAGGATGTCTATTTAACTTTGTGATTATCGTAAAGATGTAGTATTAATTTTCTAAAGTTATTGAAGAATTGTTATTTCATGAATGATATGTAAATGTAATATATGATCATTGGTTCTTGTTAGGGGCACATGAAGTGTATCCGTATACCTGTAATATATCAGTAACAATACGAGATCCAGGAGAAAAACAATAATAAATTACCGTTGGTCAAGAAAACTCACATGGCGTTACGAATGCGCAGATGACAGCAACGGAGCGTTTAGAACGAGCGAGAGTTCGTTGCAGATATGTCGATAACTGCCACGGGTGCGGTGCACTGCTTCATAGCCCAAAGTGGTTGACTTTGATATAAACGATAATGTTCTTCTCCCACAAGAAATTTTGAGCCAGTTAAAAATATTTATGAGCAACCTGCGCGATGCAGCTAATGCACTACGGCACTAGTCACAACAATCTGCCGTTTACCTTTTTCCGTAGACAATGTGTAACTTTCAGCTACTGTAAAAGATTATGGCCAGTGGATTTACTAGTTTGTATCAGTATAATAGTCCAATGAGTGAAAAGTTGTCTTTACCACCAGGCATACAACCTGCGATAGGATTCCACGTTTAAATTCATTGTGCCTGACTGAAGGAAGTTAAATTACTAAAATACATTTTATCTAAGCCGTAACCATGTTGTTAGTATTCAAT
The DNA here is from genome assembly GCF_023898315.1 of Schistocerca nitens. Lineage (NCBI taxonomy): Eukaryota > Metazoa > Arthropoda > Insecta > Orthoptera > Acrididae > Schistocerca > Schistocerca nitens. Next base: position 471,688,777 of record NC_064617.1, on the reverse strand, counting down.
ATACTTAAAGCAGATAATGACACGCGTAGATGCGATTTGAAAAATACTAATGTAACGTAGTAAAGACATATAAAAATGACAGCTCTCTCAATGGTGACATGAAACGAAATGTACTGAAAACATCGCAGTTTAGAATCCATATGACGAAGATCCATAAATTAATCCACTCACTAAATGCAGGCATTCAAACGTCGTGTTTTGCTGTAATTATTTGTATGTGTAAATTGTCTGTATCTTCCTATTCTGAAAGCAACATTGCATCTGCGTTGCTTTGTCTTTTAATATAATACGGTAGTCAAAAACTGTTAGTAGGTAAAGTTCTTACATATATGCACTTGGTAATTAACAGTGTAGTGTAAATTTGTATGAAAATTGTGTTGTGAGCCACGGTACTAGAGAGTCATATGATTACTTAATTCCTACACCCAATCAGAAATATATCTTTCCCAAATTGATACTAAGTTTCCATTTATTGCTGTGTATTGTAATTGCGATAGATGGTGAGAAATTTCTCTAGTTTTTTACATTCAAGATCATAGGACTGATGACGATCCTTGCGCTAGTGAAGAGTAAGGCACATGGTGATCCAAAACTCCGTTGACATTTGAAAATTCAATACTGCACGGAATAACGTAGTTACAGAGGCAGAAATTGACACAAATGCTTGAAATTACGCGAGGTTTTATTGAAAGAGAAAAGTGCACGGAATGACCAACAGATAGCGTTTCATATGATACAAAATCAACAATTCGCGTAAACAGTGATCTTTACCAAAGACGATATTCTTCACAACAAATGCTCGGCATCTCGGCTGTCAAGGGGCGATGTTGTGAACAGCATGGAATCGCACAATTTATTAGTATTATCGCAGCTCCCCGATCTCAGAGATATGTTCTTTATTTACAATACGATCCTGTTATATAACAAATAATAATGTCTAAAGACTGTCTTGTACTCGCTGTCTTAATGAAACGATGTAATATAAGATGATGTCTTACTACGACTATTTAACTAGCTTGAATTATTTAAATCTGAAAAATTGCTTTGTTCGCTTGTATTATTTAATTTCCTCCTTGTCCCCATCTAACGATTTTTAACGGTTTTCAGCAAATATTTGTTATTGGTCGTATTAATACCATGTAGGAAAGAACAGGCTGCCGTTGCCGCAGCCCTAAGTGCTCGCTGCACGTTCTAGAAAACGAACCTGTCGTCATTTAATTACATGACAATGAAGTACAATGACGATTTGTGTCATCTCATTGCAAAGTTAATTCTGACGGACAAAAATGAGTAATCATGTGTCCACGATCACGCATCGTGGTCTTAAAGACAACTCTACAACGAAGGCTTCGCCGATTTTGGTCGTTCATCTCATTATTATAATCGCCCTGTCTCTCTTCTAATTTCCATATTCACCACAGTAAATATTAATAGTTTACGAAACGGAAAGAGGGATTGTAAGCACCGTAAAGCATATCAGTAGGTATGGTGAGAAGCTAGTCGGATGTTTTTCTTTTAACTTCTCAAATGAGGCCGGATGATCGCGGAGACTTGCGACTTCAGGTAACCCCACAACCAATAAACAGACGGATTGAAGTTTGGGACCTGGGAGGCCAAGCATGGCGGAAGTGACTACTCAGCACGCGATACTCACCAAACGACGTTCGGCCAGAGATCTTTGACACGTGTAGAAATCTGGGGTGGAGCGCCATCCTACATGCAAGTCGTACCTCCCGGCAGGTGTTTATCATCCAGGATGATGCTATTCCGTAAGGTATCGACATACCTCGCACCCTCATGCGGCGTCCCTAACGTGTTGCTGTCCAGCGTCATATGTTGTTCAGTTTTTGCACAGGTGTCAAATTTTGCCTCTCTATCTAGGTTATTTCGTAAATTATTGCAGTTTCAGATGTTAACGGACTTTTGGGGTCAGCCTGTACGTCTGATAACCGTGTGGCCGGACGTCTGTTTGTTTTTCAGTTAACATGAATTACTGCAGTTATAAGAATTGAGGGGCATGAAAGGGAAACAGTGGTTGGGAAGGGAGTGAGACAGGGTTGTAGCCTCTCCCCGATGTTATTCAATCTGTATATTGAGCAAGCAATAAAGAAAACAAAAGAAAAATTTGGAGTAGGTATTAAAATCCAGGGAGAAGAAATAAAAACTTTGAGGTTCGCCGATGACATAGCAATTCTGTCAGAGATACCAAAGAACTTGGAAGAGCAGCTGAACGGAATGGACAGTGTCTTGAAAGGAGGATATAAGATGAACATCAACAAAAGCAAAGCGAGGATAATGGAATGTAGTCGAATTCAGTCGGTTGATGCTGAGGGAATTAGATTAGGAAATGAGACACTTAAAGTAGTAAAGGAGGTTTGCTATTTGGGGAGCAAAATAACTGATGATGGTCGAAGTAGAGAGGATATAAAATGTAGACTGGCAATGGCAAGGAAAGCGTTTCTGAAGAAGAGAAATTTGTTAACATCGAGTATAGATTTAAGTGTGAGGAAGTCGTTACTGAAAGTATTTGTATGGAGTGTAGCCATGTATGCAAGTGAAACATGGACAATAAATAGTTTGGACAAGAAGAGAATAGAAGCTTTCCAAATGTGGTGCTACAGAAGAATGTTGAAGATTAGGTGGGTAGATCACGTAACTAATGAGGAGGTATTGAATAGGATTGGGGAGAAGAGAAGTTTGTGGCACAACTTGACTAGAAGAAGCGATCGGTTGGTAGGACATGTCCTGAGGCATCAAGAGATCACAAATTTAGCATTGGAGGGCAGCGTGGAGGGTAAAAACCGTAGAGGGAGACCAAGAGATGAATACACTAAGCAGATTCAGAAGGATGTAGGTTGCAGTAGGTACTGGGAGATGAAGGAGCTTGCACAGGATAGATTAGCATGGAGAGCTGCGTCAAACCAGTCTCAGGACTGAAGACCACAACAACAACAACAACATGAATTCGTGTTGTGATATAATACTATCGAACTCTCCGTTCTTTTCATAACTCTCAGATCGATAGCAACCACTTGATCTATTTCTAATCTAGTGCTTCAGATACGTGGCCTTCTGGTCACCATAATCTAAATTTTCATGTAATTTTCGAGTAATTTTTCTGGTGAAACGTAACATACACTTTTGGTGACTATCGATCCCCCATCGATCATTTTACTTTGATTTGCTTTATCTGCTTTATTCGTGTGATTTAAGCTTTCGTATTTGATAGGTCTCTTAGAAATTATTCCCTGCATTACTAATGTGTATTGAAAGTGAGAACCACCTCTTATTCGCAGTGAGATAATAGGCTTTGTGGGGCATGGATTCCATCAACTAATCCTGCATACACTGGCGTGAGAGCACTTCTGAACTTACTTCTTGACACTTTCCTGAAAATCATTCTGAACTAAAAGAAGTATCATAGCCGATATACGTATATGTAGAGTACTTGTTTTATCCAAACGACAATGTTCCAATATAAATGCTTCGATAACTTAAGAATCAGCCTGCACATTCTTCGTGATTTTAATTTTGATTTATTTCGCAATGATTTTCGTTTTGTGCGTTTTAAGCCCTTCAGGTCCCACATCACCACAGTTCAATCACCACAAACTCTATTTTGGTCCACTGAATCGTGTGCTAAACTGTTCTTTAGCGTCACTGGAGATTGCAGAAACATTAAATTGATTCATAATGGCTGTCGTAAGTCTGACATAGGTCTTCTTTGATACCTTAAGCCGCATACACACTGCCACTGGAAACATGTTTCTGCTGGAAACATTGTTTTCTGCGATGTTTCGCAAATGTTTCCGACTTTGTTTCTGGTCTCTGTTTCCGTCCACACTGACGGCAAACATTTCTCGTGTGTTCACGCCGTCTGCAGTGCCCCTTGTGTTATTGTGTTCGTATCGTCTGCTGCTGCGTTATGTCTGGTGTCGAAGAAACAATAATGATATGTGGAGCTGCATTATTAATGCTAGAAGGTTTACACAAACAAAATGAAAGGCGTCCTCGTCGTTGGTGGAGAAAAAAATTGTATAGAAGAACTGGCGGAAATAACCTGCTACGTGAGCTGAGTATGGAAGACGGCTCTGGCTTCCGCAACTTCACTCGGATCTCACCTACCGATTTTGAATATCTGGCAAATATGATATCACCATTTGTTTCAAAAAAGGACACGAATTTCAGGAAAGCTATTTCAGTCAACCAAAGGCTTGCAGTTACTCTTCGTTTCCTGGCAACAGGAGATTCATTTCAGAGCCTAGCGTATTTATTTCGCATTTCGAAACAAACAATATCTAAAATAGTACCTGAAGTATGTGGAGCTCTGGTGGAAGTACTGAAGGATTATGTAAAGGTAAGTAAATGAAAAACACCGTTAAATAAGCACATTTTAGAAGTGTTATTATTTCTCAATTACGTTACATAATTCATCAAACACAACTTCTTCAACTGCGTTGTCACTGTATTCATAGCTTGTAAATGTAACAGGGGAATTGTTACTTGATGATGATGGCCCTGCTACATTCATACCCCTTTCCGACTGCTCACTTTCTAAATACGCTACATGTTGTTTCATTAATACATTATTAAGCAAAGCCATTGTTTTTGCTCGTTCTAACTCGGGCAATTTCCTTAAAACTGATGCCACGTACTGCCCATACGCACTGCATTAATCGTCCTTGTCTTCTTGTTTTTGCAGCATTTTAGTTAGCAATTTAGACGCAATCTTGAAGGGTTGCTGCATGTCTTTTTTCCCGCCCATCCTTCTGATTTTTGGTGGTGGAGGACTGGAAGGTCCAGCTGCAACCACTTCATCTTCATTTGTGCCCTCTGGCGAATGTACGAAAACCTGAAATCAAATTTCTTTCTTTCAGATACCTGCGACTGGAAACGACTGGAGTGAAACAGCATGTTTATTCTCACAGATTCTTCAGTTCCCCCATTGTGTCGGAGCAATTGACGGGAAACATATCGTGCTACAGTGCCCTGTTGGTAGTGGTAGTGAGTATTATAATTATAAAGGTTCATTCAGCATTGTGCTGCTTGCTGTCGTTGATGCCAGCTACAACTTTTTGTACGCAGATATCGGCTGCCAAGGCAGAATATCAGATGGTGGTGTGTTCAAAAACGCCAGCATAAATGAGTTAATTAACAAAAAGAAACTTAACTTGCCACAAGCTGAATGCTTACCAGGTGGCACGAAGGCCCTACCATATGTTTTTGTAGCAGACGATGCTTTTCCCTTACAGGAAAACATTATGAAACCCTACCCGGGAAAACATGTTAAAGGTTCAAAAGAGAGAATTTTTAATTACAGACTTTCAAGGGCCTGAATGGTTGTTGAGAACACTTTCGGCATTATGGCTTCAGTTTTTCGTGTGTTTAGAAAACCTATGTTGCTACAACCGGAAAAGGCAAAAACTGTCACACTTACAGCTGTATGTCTCCACAATTTTTAAGGCGAAATGCTGCGGCAAGGAACCAGTACACCCCACATGGAAGCTTCGATTCCTACGATTTACAAACAGGTGAGATGATTCCAGGCACATGGAGACGAGATGACACTGCATCAGTTTTCATTTCAGCACAGAACATGCCAAGGAAAGCTGCTTCCACTAATAAACAAATTCGAGACGAATTTGCTCATTATTTTTTAAGCCCACAAGGAAGTGTACCGTGGCAAAATAACTATGGGTGAATGTGACTGTGTACTATAAAATGCAAATAGAGACAAACAAGCATAATTTTCGTACCTCATTTTCCACAGTATCTGTTGTCTCCTTCGGCTCATGTACATCGTCCAAGAACTGCAGCAGCCGATAGCCGAACCAGTTCGAGTCATATGCAGTGTCTGCACCACTACCAGATGGTCTGCTGGCAATAATTTTTCTTTTCTCGCGCCTGTACGCAACCACGAGCGATCTTATTTTTTTCTCAACACTTCCCTTGTCCGTGCCAAAAGCTGCTGCAATTTCACAAGTGCAGCGTGTTTTTTTAACGGTGTTTTTGTATTCCTTGCTCCGGACGTTCCATAAGCAATCCTCCCCCTGGTACATTGCAATTAAATCAACAATTTGTTGCCTTGACCACTCCATTATTCTACAAAAACAAAGCGAATACGAAAACGACAGTAAACAGAACACCACTAAACAGTTGACGACACACACACACACACACACACACACACACACACACACACGCTAGCGCCGTGCAGCGGTGACAAGTGGTAGCTAGCCTGAAACATTGTTTCCTTTGATCTGTACCGACACTGCTATGGATTTTTGTGTGTCCAAACATGTTTCGAAACATGTTTCCAAATGGTGTCCACATCAAGCTACCGGAAACATGTTTTGAAAACATGTTTCAGTCTCAGTGTGTACGCGGCTTTAGTAATGATGTAACAGGCCACCATAATAAAAGAGACCGCATCCTATGAAAGTGGGCTCCTGTGGTGAACAGTTCTAGTGCGTTCAGTTAGTTGCGTCAGTGATTCTGATAATTCGATTTTAGTAAACAGTATAGTGGCAACACAGACTACGCTAGGTGAAAGTGGAGCATGATGTCTTTTTGTTCTGAACAAACTCAAAGTGTTTGTTTGTTATTTAGTAAAATGGCTCTGAGCACTATGGGACTCAACTGCTGAGGTCATTAGTCCCCTAGAACTTAGAACTAGTTAAACCTAACTAACCTAAGGACATCACAAACATCCATGCCCGAGGCAGGATTCGAACCTGCGACCGTAGCGGTCTTGCGGTTCCAGACTGCAGCGCCTTTAACCGCACGGCCACTTCGGCCGGCTGTTATTTAGTAAGTTCAGATCATCTCAAACATAAAACGGATACGTGAGCCTACAACCATAGACAAACAAACGATCGCGTAGTAAGTACACTGTCCTGTCACATTAATGTAACCACCTGTCAAAAGCCTTAATAACCACATTCCGCAGCGCGGACTGCTGCCAGATGTGCAGGAAGAGTCATTGAGGTTCGGTGGAGTAGCAACAACGATGTGGAGCCACAGCTACTGCAGTGCCTAGCCAGCTGTACTACGATTCTCGGCTGACGATGCGTGGCGCGAACAACCAGGTGATGTGACACCACAGATTCTCTATTGGGTTTAAATCCGGGGAGTTTGGTGGCCAGGGGAATCTGGTAAACTCCTCTTGATGCTTTTCGAACAAACAAGTACACTGCGAGCTATGTGACACGCTGCATTGTCATACTGGTACATGCCATCATGCCAAGGAAAAACAAACTTCATATAGGACTCGACACGGTGCACAAGGATAGATGCATACTTGTGTTGGCCCATTTTGCTTCCCATAATTACGAGATCACCGAGGGGACACTACGAAAACATTCCCCAGACCATAACGCTCCCTCCTCCGGCATAGACTCTTCTGAAGCTTGTATCAAGGGGTTTGCTCTCAGACATTTCACGCCGTACACGCTAACGGCCATCTGTCGGATGAAGCATTAAAAGTGAAACATATCGCCACTCAGAGCACGTCCATTTGAAATATTGGAGTGCAAATACCAACCTTCACCAACGCACAGCACTCAGCATGGGTGCATGAACCAGGTGACTGCTGTGAAGGCCCTGAGGAGACATTGTTGGTAGCCACTTGGTTTTCCTGGTCGGACAGTTTCTCAACAGTTGCACGTATATTCGCCCGTACATATCTCGGTAACCATCTTTCACCCCGTCATCTACATCTACATCTACATCCATACTCCGCAATCCACCTGACGATGTGTGGCGGAGGGTACCCTGAGTACCTCTATCGGTTCTCCCTTCTATTCCAGTCTCGTATTGTTCGTGGAAAGAAGGATTGTCGGTATGCTTCTGTGTGGGCTCTAATCTCTCTGATTTTATCCTCATGGTCTCTTCGCGAGATATACGTAGGAGGGAGCAATATACTTTTTGACTCTTCGGTGAAGGTATGTTCTCGAAACTTTAACAAAAGCCCGTACCAAGCTACTGAGCGTCTCTCCTGAAGAGTCTTCCACTGGGGTTTCTGTATCATCTCCGTAACGCTTTCGCGATTACTAAATAATCCTGTAACGAAGCGCGCTGCTCTCCGTTGGATTTTCTCTATTTCTTCTATCAACCCTATCTGGTACGGATCCCACACTGCTGAGCAGTATTCAAGCAGTGGGCGAACAAGCCTACTGTAACCTACTTCCTTTGTTTTCGGATTGCATTTCCTTAGGATTCTTCCAATGAATCTCAGTCTGGCATCTGTTTTACCGACGATCAACTTTATATGATCATTCCATTTTAAATCACTCCTAATGCGTACTCCCAGATAATTTATGTAATTAACTGCTTCCAGTTGCTGACCTGCTATTTTGTAGCTAAATGATAAGGGATCTATCTTTCTATGTATTCGCAGCACATTACACTTGTCTACATTGAGATTCAATTGCTATTCTCTGCACCATGCGTCAATTCGCTGCAGATCCTCCTGCATTCAGTACAATTTTCCATTGTTACGACCTTTCGATACACCACAGCATCATCTGCAAAAAGCCTCAGTGAACTTCCGATGTCATCCACAAGGTCATTTATGTATATTGTGAATAGCAACGGTCCTATGACACTCCCCTGCGGCACACCTGAAATCACTCTTACTTCGGAAGACTTCTCTCCATTGAGAATGACATGTTGCGTTCTGTTATCTAGGAACTCTTCAATCCAATCACACAATTGGTCTGATAGTCCATATGCTCTTACGTTGTTCATTAAACTACTGTGGGGAACTGTATCGAACGCCTTGCGGAAGTCAAGAAACACGGCATCTACCTTTGAACCCGTGTCTATGGCCCTCTGAGTCTCGTGGACGAATAGCGCGAGCTGGGTTTCACACGACCGTCTTTTTCGAAACCCATGCTGATTCCTACAGAGTAGATTTCTAGTCTCCAGAAAAGTCATTATACTCGAACATAAAACATGTTCCAAAATTCTACAACTGATCGACGTTAGAGATATAGGTCTATAGTTCTGCACATCTGTTCGACGTCCCTTCTTGAAAACGGGGATGACCTGTGCCCTTTTCCAATCCTTTGGAACTCTACGCTCTTCTAGAGACCTACGGTACACCGCTGCAAGAAGGGGGGCAAGTTCCTTCGCGTACTCTGTGTAAAATCGAACTGGTATCCCATCAGGTCCAGCGGCCTTTCCTCTTTTGAGCGATTTTAATTGTTTCTCTATCCCTCTGTTGTCTATTTCTATATCTACCATTTTGTCATCTGTACGACAACCTAGAGAAGGAACTACAGTGCAGTTTTCCTCTGTGAAACAACTTTGGAAAAAGACATTTAGTATTTCGGCCTTTAGTCTACCTACCGCTTTGACATAAGACCAAAATTTCTTAGGATTTTCTGCCAAGTCAGTACATAGAACTTTACTTTCGAATTCATTGAACGCCTCTCGCATAGCCCTCCTCACACTACATTTCGCTTCGCGAAATTTTTGTTTGTCTGCAAGGCTTTGGCTATGTTTATGTTTGCTGTGAAGTTCCCTTTGCTTCCGCAGCAGTTTTCTAACTCGTTTGTTGCACCACGGTGGCTCTTTTCCATCTCTTACGGGCTACGGTACACAACAGTTGTCTCGGTGCCAGTTTTGGATAGGGCTATTTTGCCATGCGCGGTGTACTTTAACCATGGCGGGCCGTGAACAGTTTAGAAACTTAGCTGTTTCGCAAATGCTTCCACCCTTGGTCCGGAAGCCAATGATCATGCGCTTTCGGACAGCAAATAAATTGCTCAGTTTTCTTATTACCCCAGCGACTGCATTGTTTTCCGCGTCCACCCAGTATGTTTTATATACCCTCCACTGCTAGTGCTGCTACCTGGCGTCTGTGAGTGGTTATTGTACGTTGACGTAGACCGTAGGTGGTGGCCACATTAACGTGACTGTGCCGTATATATAGACGGCAGTTGCGGATTTGAGAATCTGGTGATGGAAATTATAGTGTGCTCTTAATTTCAGTATGCGGAATTGTGGAATAATTTAAGAATTACAGAAGAAAGTACGTAGTTTTTTTGTTAAACATTAAAATATGCCGGCAAATTTTGTGTTTAGTAGTACATGTAAAATTCACAGGTACACCATCTCTCGAAAAAGTTGCGAGACTGAACTTATTCCTGGCGTATAAGCGCTGGAAGCAAGGTGGTAGCTTGAACTAACAACTGTAAACAAAAGATGTAGATTCGACCAGACAGGTGCGACCAGGCAGTATTACGTGGTGGTCATGCGGCCGTAGTGTTCCAACATTGTTCCGTTACAAATAGCAATGGGACAACATCTCTCAAAGTGTTCAAGAGATTGTTCAAAACGTTCTGAGGAAGACAAAAGTGTGTGCAAAGTTTGTACCGCACACCTTGCCTCCTGAACAAATGCAACGATGTGTGGACGCCTGCCGTGTCTTTACTGAAATGCGAAACACGGATACCTCATTTCTGGGAAAAATCATCACAGGTGACGACACTTCGTGTTACCATTACGAACTTACCACGAAATGAATGCATAAATTCCACGAAGGGTCGACGCTTTGGAGACATAGCCGACATTCAAGCGAATGGGAAGTGTCTGTTGAACAACATCCCAAAGAAGGACTTTTCTGACGGTTTCACACGGTCGTATGAACTTCTGTGTACTGAATCTCAAGTGGGGGAAAAACTATATAGGACATCTAAGGTTTAAAAAACCAATTTAAATTTTCTCACTTTTTTTATTAATCCAGTCTCAAAACATTTTGGACTGATGGGGAATGCTGTAAGTTTTAACAAAATCTACATGTATTCTTCTGTGATTCTGTTATGTTTCAAGACCACAGTTTCTCAAACCGAAATTAAGAACGTTCTGTAACTTCCACAGGGTGTTGTCATCGCGATGAAGAGCCTTTACAGTGCATCAGTGGATGATGAACCTATGACTTGGAAATGCAAAAACGCTTTATAAACGGTAGAAGACGAACTTTATCATGAAGTTTTCTATTTATCCTCGTGTATATTTAAATGGAAAAATGGAACTGAGCGTATGGCAGCGTTGGCCGGTTGGCCCCGTTCGGGAATGTACGACCGCCAAGCCCAAGTCTTATTTCAGTCGACGCCACTTTGGGCGACTTGCGGGCCGGTGATGAGAATGAAATGATGATGAGGACAACGCAACACCCGGTCCACGAGCGGAGAAAATCTCCAACCCGGCCGGGAATCGAACCCGGGCCCACTGCACGGGAGGCAAGCACGTTACCACCCAGCTAAGCAGGCGGACGTATATTTAGATGTTCTCTCTGGATAAACAGAAGGTCCCGCCAAGGGAAAATAAGATACAATTTACCTTTAAGAACCTGTAACTTTTGTCTGATTGCTGCTCTAGCGACTGAACGACACTCTAAGACATTAATCTTTTTGTTATTGTTTTTGTGAAGGCGAGACGATTGTTTAACTTACTCAGAGAGTATTTCCTTAATTTATTACGTGATAATTTATAATTAAGCCTACGGGACACAACCATCACATCGTGAATTTCTAATGTTGTCCTCTACAACATTTCGTAACATCAAATATTGATTTTCCTATTTTTGCAAGTTCACGAGCTATAGTAATTTTTTGTTCGAGTTCTACCAAGTCTGCCAGACATTAGAAATTTTTTTGCGAGTTATCGTTTAGGAATGAAAGTACTGTATTGCAATTTCTGTTTTGTCTAGTAGTGTGCCTTGAAAATTCTGTCGTAGAGCATTTTCGCGTGATTGTACAGATACAGTGAACAAACCGCAAGATTATGATCTTTTTGGCATTTATCTCTTTTGAAAAACGGCAAGAGAACATGACTTATTAATATGTTCTTTTTAGAAACATATAATTGGATACATGAAGCACAAGTCCTGATTTTTTTACACGAATTACCGTAGCAAACAATCTTAACAGGGAAACTGCTGTCATATGTATAGTTTTGTGACGTGGTATACACAATGCATAGCCACATTGTACCGCGGTTTTAAGTAATTATTTTAAAGCAGTGGTCAAGAGCGACTGATATTCCTGCGAGTGACAGATATTGATAAAAGTGGAGAGTATTGAGGAGGTTATACAGCTAGTATATTTGGAGAAAAAATGTATGTAGTTTTCCTGTGAAATAGTGAGAGGCTAGACATCAATTCTGAATGCTTGTTGAAGACTAGTTCCACAAACGGACATTGGACAAGAACCCATGCCTTCTTCCGAATACTGAAAACTCGTTGCGTCATGGAATATGATACCTTGGTAAGTGTTAAAAGGTCTAAAAAATTTAGATTCTCTGGGTACATGGATGATACGCACAAAAATGCTCAAATGGTTGATAATTTGACTATAGCATCAACCAACAACTTCAAGGATGCGAAAAATCAAGAATGTCATAGTGTTGTGGGATTTTTTTTTTTCATTTATGGCGACAGCCTCTTAATGAAAAGCTTTTCCTTCATCGCCGGTTGGAGGCCTGCTAATCTATATTCCCTCTTTAATTTATTTGAGAAGATGCGGACGATTTCATTCCCCATCCTTTCTCTATTAAGGCATCTGCTCCATTTCTAATAAACTCGTCGCCCTTAGGACATTACATTCCAACGATATGCGAAATGAGTAGCATAATGCAATTCACCTTTATAAAAACTTGATACTAACCCATCTCGCCAGATGTGACTCCAGTGAAGATCGGAACTTGGAGGAACCGACCGTCAATGAGTCTCTGTATTGGAGACTCTGAAATCAGTGCGCCATCCAAGTCTGGCTCGATGTGAGGCCACCACACGTTGTACGAAAACAGCTGCTTCTCCTGAAATCGGACACAACAACATCCAATTTGTTACCTTATATTAAAACAACTATTGTGTATGTTACATGCAACATTTCGAAATAAACAAAAAAAATGTGAAAGAACAAAAGTTCTGGTCTGTATCCAAGAGATAGGGGATCTCGATACTATCAGAAAGGCAATAAATAAGTCTGAATTATAAGGATTCATATACTTACAATCGGATACCCTGTAGGATGGTAAAGATTTGGACGCTGCACATTAGCGGCACTATTAGTTACTTACGTAAGATTTTTGCAACTACAAGTATTACCGATCAGTGGCGAGATCTCTACAATTCAGAAGAAATACCAAAGACTTACACCGTTTTATCCGTCTCTCCAAAATTTTCGAAAGGAGAATAAACAATGTGGTAGCTGTGTACATCTCTGCCCACAATTTCTCTGCAGGTTTGCAGTTCAGTTTTAGGAATAGTTCTTGAGTTGACTATCTCATCTTGCACGAGGCTTTGGAGGGTACTGATAAAAACTGCGGTATGTGTGTATCTTCCGTAACTTAACTGTCTTGTTAAGCTTGTGCTATTGAACAAAGGCATTATGGAATTACGGGTAGGTCATTAAATTGATTTGTGTCTTGTATGAGTAGTAGCTTGTCTTTTTCTCTCCTGTCTTCCTTTTGCTGGTCAAATAGTGACGATGAAAATCTTCCACCACCCACCATGCTACCTCCGAGTCGAGAATGGCTATATAGGGTGAGGTTTTTTAATCTCGAGACAACGAAATATCTCAAAAACTACAATCGGATTAAAAAATGCAAAAATACGTCTACAGTATATTTAAAAATGTTATCCTGCAATACCAATATCGATAGCCCCCCCCCCCCTCAAGTCCTACCACTAAGGGATGCGGATAGGGGAATGTGGGGAGGACTGAGGGAGGGGGAGTTTTGAAGTTTTAAATACGAACATCCCATTTTTATTGCAGTTGCGGATTCTACGGGAAAAAATATGAGGCTTTTGTAGGAACGATAGGTGGCGCTGTAATTGACAAGAAACAAAACTCAGTTCAGAAACGGTATTATTTCGAGAAAAATGCGTTGCACCAAAAAAAAAAAACCAGTCACGTTCAGTAATTGTGTAAAAACTTTATTTGAGGTGTGCCCTCTCACATCTCACCAAAGGAGTGCTTGTAAGAATTATTTAATTGTAAGTGCTGAAAAACGACTCGGCCCACTTCGATGCACTTATGTATCCGCACATGGAATGATGACACAGCTGGGAAGTGTTTCCGATGTAATCATCTGACATGCATTGGTGATATGCTGAATCATGTTATCGTGCGTTGTTGGCACTTCATTCTTAACTTACCCCTCTTCAAATAACCCCACAAACAAAATCAAGAAGAACTGGCGATCTCGCAAGCCAAGACACTCGACCGCCTCTTCCAGTCACATTCCACGGGCACTGATGTTCACCTTGGCGTAGCAAATGTCGTTATTACACGTTCTAACAGCACTTTTTATGTCGATTAATAGCACCGTGGTTCGTGACGGTAGACTCAACAGAGAACTATACTAGAGCAAAGAAATTGAGGTCTCTCTGTGTTTACTGAAGCGAAAACTGGCAAAAAGTTCCTCGAAATCATTGCCATGAAGTTCCTGAAGGAGGGAAATATGAAACGGATGATATTTCCTACGTTTCAAAATTCGGCAAACAGTAGTCTAATTCGCCACTCACGTATTAATTGCCATGTGCTAATGTGTAGGTTGTGACTCACTGAAGATAATATTGCAGTTTCATTATTTTCTCGAGCCACTGTTCTTCGGCGATTCATTTTTCGTGATTAAGCGGTTGCCTGGGTGGTCTCTATAAATGGTATTAGGCTCTCTGACCTTGATAGCCCCCTTACTTTTTTGCTGGTTATTTTGATAGTACGCTAGTTTCATCGACAATCATAAGTCTTCCATACTCTTTAAATGGTCAGCAACCGTGATCTTAACTTTCTTCATCGACAGGCAACCACCCACTCATTTTGGCGACATATAGCACGTGGGTCCAAAAAGTTTAGAGAATGGTTTAATAAAAAATGAAGAAAAGTTAAGGCGGTAGTTTTAATGCTTCGGTTACACTACATAGTCTTCCCCCACTTGAGTAAAACGCCCAGAACAGTCATACAACTATGTCAAAATGTCAAAAAGTCCTAGCTTGGGATGTTGTTGAACTCGCATCTCACATTGGCTTGAATGTCAGTTACGTCGTCAGAGCGTTGAACCTTCATGTGAATTCCCGCATTTCAGTATAGCCGCGGCGGGAGTCCACGCGTCACTGTTTTCGTCAGGGAGTCAATGTGTGCGGTTCAAATTTTGTAGACATTTTCTTCCAAAACGTTCTGGACGTTATCTTGAACATCTGATTTAGAGATGCTTCTCCATTGCTATCACTGACACAACAACGTTGGCACACTACGGCCGCACGTCCACTACTTAACACAGCCTGCTCACAACTGACTGGTCGACCACAAATTCGTTGTTTACAGTTGTTAGTTGAGACTGCCACCGTAGTTACTGCGCTGACGTCGCTTGTACGCCAGAAATAAAATCAGTCTCGGAAATTTTTGGGCAGACGGTGTATGCTTAACACTCGGCGTAATTCTCTTAAGTAAGCTGCACCGGAGCCGTAACTAAAGGTTCACTCACTTCATCGTTCATCGATGACCTCTTTCATGGTGCCCAAAAGGGCTCTCAATTTGCCGTCACTATAAAAGACTACCTTTCCGTCCATTCTTAATATGAGGCCCTGCCGTTAAGTAACACATTTAAGCAATAAGACGAAAACAGTTACATTGGTTCATTCGTCTGTGTTGCTACTTGGATTCCTCCTGATGAAGTATACTGTTTTATTCGTATTGTAGCATGTAATAACGTTCATAGGTGTACCAGCTCTGATTTCCTAGTGACTGTGTCACTGATCTGACGTGTCTTTGTGACCAATGATTTCTGTTCGATGCTTGTTTGGCCTGCACAATGATGTGACGGTTCGTATGTGTAGGCGCCCTGAATATTTTGTGACTTATTGTACCATCTGTAGTCCTGTACTCTACATCATGCAGGATCGATAGTGCAACTATAAATGACGTTTTTGGAGATGCGTTATTGAAGTTTTTGTAAAAGATAATATGTTCCACTTCTCCACTTGCCCACATTGAAAGTTTCATTGGACATGGAAGTCAAAACTGTGAGTGAAGTGGAGCAAAGCCGTGGTCTACGTTTTCGAAGGTTTCCACAAACGTATCTGTGCTACGGGTGACAGTGGGGATCCCAATCTTCGCTGCCATACTGCTCATGAAATTTTATCCGCGATTTAAAATACGGCAGGTTTACACAATGTAATACATCGCCATGTCACAGATACACTAAGATAGGTTTTCTTGTAGATGCAAAGTCATTTTCACGATTAGTGAACAAAGGTTTTATATCAACGTTTACTATTATTTCTGTTGTAATAGTCTTGAAATCTATACAAAATGGACCGAGTTGTTCTCATTTACTTTGTGGCATCTATAATTCCAGATTTCTGTCAGCCCGTTGCTTGGCGTGGAGATATGTGAGTGAATTGGTATCACTGGTTATTCTTATAGCGGACTTAATTCCTTGCAGGTTGTGAGATTGTCGTAAATTATCGAGGACCAGGAGCTTTAGGTATGTGTCACTTGACAGCGTCGGGATTTAATCTAGTTTGAGCAGCACTTAGGCTCTAGTTAGTTTCTTGGCTATGGAAATGAGCGTTTGGCGTCATTGGCCGGGAGGCCCCTTGCTGGGCAGATCCGGCCGCCTTGGTGCAGGTCTTATTACATCCGACGCCACATTGGGCGACCTGCGCGCCGGATGGGGACGAAATGATGATGAAGACAACACAACACCCAGTCCCTGAGCGGAGAAAATCTCCGGCCCAGCCGGGAATCGAACCCGGGCCCGTAAGACGGCAATCCCTCACACTAACCACTCAGATATCGGGGCGGACAGTGTCTTGGCTATGGGGTCATCCATCAGGTCCTTGACATTGGTTCTTCAACAGGTGCCGAAAAGACAGATATGTCGGATAAGTTGACGCGGTCTCCGCTGACACTTGCTACGGAAGCCCACGTTAAGAGATTCTACACTTCATCACAGATGGTATTCATTCGGACTGTTCTTCCCATGTCTTGCAAATTCTAGATTTTTGGTTTCCGTTTGTGATGTAACGGTGAATGATAGTTTGAAAAGATAGACTATAAGAAAACAATGGAATTTAGAAGAAATAATGCATGATGATTAAACATACCCATCTATGGACCATCAGACATTTTTGGGATTTCACTAGGTGTGTTACCGCTTAAAGTGCTACAATGAGAGGTTTAGAAAATCAAATCGTCAACGTACTGAACTGTCTAAGTAGTCATCGAATGAGAACTTACATACTGTTGTTCATGAGTAGTGATGATCAGTATTATTACGAAATTTCCGTAGATGCATAACTGCTATGTCTGACATTTTCATGCAGATTGTGATATAACTATTTCGTTTTCCCTTTGTATAATAAAAAAAGGACAAAAACAGCAAGTGTCGCACCTCATCTGACATAACAAGCGAGCTTTCCACCAGTAGATCAGTAGCGTTGACAGAGCGCAGGAAGTCCACCAGCTCTTGCGAATCATTTGTCTCGAAACCGAGTGCTGCGCCAAGACTGAAGGAATTCTGACGGGCCAGCTCCAGAGAACCTGGCAGTTCGATGAAGTTCCCACTCTGGATGATAATTCTTCAGAAAAGATCTGCGAAAATGTTGCTGTCTTGTACAAAAGTAAATGATAACGGGAATTCTCGCACCCTTGTAAATATTTTTAAGAAGTCGTGTTTGTAAATCGATATTAGTAAATAATAAATGCACATTTACATGCTTTTTGTTCGTCAATAACTATTCAAATTCACCTTGTAATGCTGATCAGTAAACTCCAAGACTAAGTTTATTAATTAGTATTTAGATTTTCTAAATTTTCACCGAATCAGGTGAATGATAAACCTAAATGTGAAGCAGTAGAATAATTGATCACAGAAAATAATAATTATTGCATGGAAGATTTCTCTTTCGAAAAACAGCGATTAGAGCAACTATAAAAATCTCTGCAGAGACAACAAAACCTTGTATTGACACCGTGAATGCGTTTCAGTGACAATCATAGAAAAGAGAAAAGTGACAATTTCAATTATACCAGAGAAATAATCGAAGGAAATTTGCTTTAGGTGAAAGATTTTAAAGAACAGAAAACGTGATCTAGAAAAAAAATTTACAATAAAATTTTTCGATCCTAAGACACAAAAAATCATTATAACATATAGTGACACCAGCATGCCTCTGTGTAACTGGATTTTTAATGTTGAATTATAAATTATAAAAATTATAAAAATGAGAAGCTCTCTAGCATATTTCTGGCAACAGACTCTTTGCCAGTTTGAGATGGTTCCTGGTGCTTGCTGCTCTGGCCGTGTCGGCTTCCTATACAAGCTGACTATTACCCCCTCCACCACGCCACTCCTGTCCCCGTCAGTGCAGCTGCCACGGTGTGTGGCGGCGGTGGTAGGGGTAAAGGCAACCGTCTACGAACTGCGTTCTCCAATGTCCGCGCTTTCATCGTCAGGTGCGGTCTTCACTGTAGGGGAACACTTCGCTTTTTCTCGACTCAGTGCAGGGTTCCACGCCTTACTCTTTTGTAGGCCGCTGTCGATATTAATTAGATCGTCTTGGACTCTTATTTCAATGGCGTTTTTGATCGCGTTGTCCCAGAAGGAGAAGGATTACCTTGTTTTGTTGTAGTCTACAGTTCGGCCACTTTTTGTTCTGTAATCAGCCACCAGTGACTTGGTGGTAATTCATTGCGGTGTCTATGTTCATTGCACCTTGTTTCTACCCTGACTGCTCCTGGAATTGTGTGATCAAATAGACGATTGAAATTAGGGTCCAATGTAATCTAATTAACAAAGACAGCGGCCTACAATTGAATGAAACGTAAACCTGTGCTGGGGCGTGAAAAAGCAAAAGGCTAAAGGAGACTGCAGTTCGCAGCGGGGTGCCATAAACCCACCACTGACAACGCTTCAAGGGCCTGACGGACCTGCATACTCAGCGGAAGAGAAAGCAGAACTAATGGCCCGAACACTCGCAGCGTCATTCACACCGAACCTGGTACCATCAGATCCAGCGTTCACACTTGCTACTGACCAAGAGGTTACAAGCATTCTAGCCCAACCATCGCGCGACGACATTCGACATGCTAGCACAGCCGAAGTCTCCTGGGCTATAATGCATTCCGCTGCTAGGAAAGCCCCTGGTCACGATGGCATTCAAAACCGTGTCCTCCAGGAGTTCACGGATAAAGCAACTGAGTACCTAACACACATAACGAATGCCATACTAAAACACCAACACTTCCCCGCCTTTTGGAAGACGGCCAAGGTCCTGATGTTCAGGAAGCCGGGGAAAGACCACAGCCTCACACAAAATTACCGACCCATCAGCCTTCTGAGCTCGCTCAGTAAGGTTGTTGAGAAGGTGATTCTCAAACGCATCACTAGGCACTGCATAACAAATGACATTCTGAGACCGGAGCAATTCGGCTTCAGGAATCACCACTCCACAACACAACAACTCCTACGGGTCGTTGAACATATAACACATGGCTTCAACATAAACAAAGCTACAGGGGCAGTGTTCCTGGACATCGAAAAGGCTTTCGACCGTCTATGGCACAACGGCCTCATCCGCAAACTCAGCGACGCGGGATTCCCCGACGGGCTGCTGCGTCTAATACACTCATACATCACAGACAGGAGTTTCAACACTGACGTGCAGGGAAAACAATCAACACGACACGGTATACACGCGGGAGTACCCCAGAGAAGCATCCTAGGGCCCCTACTGTTTAACCTCTACATAAACGATCTCCCAACCACACACAACACAATGATGGCAATCTACGCGGATGACACAGCCATCCTTGCGCAAGATTGGAAACCATCAAACATTACGTCACGCCTACAGACTGCACTCAGAGTGGCCGAGCCTTGGTTGGAGAAATGACGTGTTAGAGTAAACGTCGACAAGTGCGAAGCCGTTCTGTTCACTAAAAGACCGAAGCAACTGCGCAAACACCGCTACTGCAGACCAATAACTCTACATGCACGTCCAATACGTTTCCGCGAGAAAGTCAAATACCTCGGTGTCTGACTGGACCGGAAATTACTCTGGGGGGACCACATACAACACATGACCAACCGAGCGAGCGCGAGGCTCAAACAGCTCTATCCTATGCTCAACAGGCGTAGCACACTGAACAGAAGGGTGTCGAGGTCCATGTACATGACACTTATCCGACCCCTGATGACATACGCAGCTCCAGTCTGGGGATACGCTGCGCCTACACGCCTGCGCCGTCTGCAGCTCATACAAAACAAAGTACTCAAAATCATAAGCAATGCTCCACGATACACACGCATCGCGGACCTTCACCGGGAATACCGACTTGAGACTCTCACGGAGGTAATCCACAAACTCACCACAAGACTATACAGAAACTCCAGACATTCGCAGAACCCGTTTATTCTGAATCTGGGGAACTACGACCACAACCATAGATGGAAACATAAAAGACCAAAAGACATACTTGCAAGGACATAACATCTATGGCCAAGCATACGCAAACATAACGGCACAGGCGAGCCCCTGTTAATCAGACGCATTTACTGGATATCCAGCTGAAATACACTGCCGAATAACTGGCACCACACAGGGAAGCCATACCGTACACTGCATGCAAACAAGCTCCACACATCCCCCACACAGTGAGATGATCTATGGCCGATCTCCCACTACTGTATAACGATCTTGATTGTTCCAGGAATGTAGCAGCTGCAGCAACTGGGACACATCGCCATCGCTTGTCACGGTAATGATGCATGATACCTATACTAACAAATCCAACCTTGCATGAGCTATCGCAGCTACTGCTCTTACTACTGCTCTTACTACCCATCCCACTGTCGCAGAGGTTTTTTTCCCACGGCACGAGCCATGGCACTTTTTTCCCTCTGCTCTTCAAATCGCTACCCTCACTCGCGTTTCGTCCACTATCTATCACCTGATGGACCGTGTTAATGCGTAGCCTTACCCAGACGCACGGACAACATCACAGCCCAGCATCCTGTGATCCTCTTACTAGATAACTAACATGTTTACGGAGGTGACAGTAGAACTTTTGGTTTGGTCACCACGTTGGTGCGGGCGTGGAGGGGCCCCATTTCTTTTTAAAACTATCTAGCGCGGTAGATGTACAGGAGCGGAGTGGTTGAGGGGATAACGGGTAACACATGTAGGACGCCGACACGGGCAGAGCAGCGGTCATCAGGAACCAGCTGAATGTGGCAACGAGTCTGTTTACAGAAATATCGTGGAGAACTTACGTGGGGACCTGGGTGGACACCCGAGAATTCTACAAGTTAAAAATACGCCCCGAGAACATCAGATCGCAAATAAGAAGAGTTATCAAGGAATTTTGAGATCCTGCAAGTAGTGTAGGAACTTATAAGTTACTAAGAAGTGATAAATGTATCTGAAGCTCAAAATAGGTACCAGAAAAAAGCAGACTGATATTTTTTTGGGTTTTATACAGGATGGGTCGATGACACTATGAAAACATATTTTTATGTTTTTATGGGAAAACGTAAAAAGCAATAAATGGATATGACAAATTAGTAGAGACTTGTAACTCTACAGGCTTTCCCGGCGAGATCTTGACATGTGGAATAATCGGGTCTACTGCCGGATGTTTGTGTCGCTCTGGCACAATATTTCGGACACGTAACTCCTTGCCTTCTTCAGGTGCTACCTGAGACTGCCGTATTGGAGGATCTTCTCCAATATTTATGCTTAGAGGGCGCTGGGTGCTCTCTCTGCCGTCCGCGCCCGCCTGGCGCTGCCTGTAATGTGTTGTCTCTTCCCCGGTGCCCCCTCGGACATCCGCCCCCGACTTGGTCGCCATCTGTGGCAGCTGTCTGAGGCCCGTCCTGTGTCGGGCGTTCCGTTCGCAGTCCGCGCCCACCTGGTGCTGCTCCTGATCTTCGCCCTCTGTTCGACGATGCATGTGAAGTCTGGGGCGTTGCTGCCAAGACCAAGACACATATTCAGCGACTGCAGTCGCTACAAAATAAAATATTACGCAGGGTCTACCATGTACACTGCAAATTTCCACATCAGTACCTCCATGAAGCCGCCGAAGAGTTAGAAGTCCTCCAAAGACATAAGAAAATCGCAAGACATTTTACGAGAAGACACAGACGACCACCAATCATCTCATGGGGGACCTAGGAGCACCCTACAACCACGAGAACGACACAGACGACCTGTTGCAATGCTCGACCGATAAAGCACTGCAACGTTAAGAAGCCAACGCAATGAAGTAAGAAGAAACCAAAGTAAATTAAGTTCCTAACCCCGCCCACGCCCTTCCCGTAAATCACACAAAAATAAAGATAACAAATTTCCCCAAAACCTTAAGATGAAGGCAATGCCCAAAGGTAAATCCTTCGAAAAAAGATGTCACCAGCCTTCAGAAGTGTAAGTAGGTTTTGGCCCTTCTCTGGTGCTCCCACGGACGTCCGCGCCCGGCTCGTCCACTGGACAAGATCCTCCAATACGGGAGTCTCAGGTAGCACCTGAAGAAGGCAACGAGCTACGTGGCCGAAATATTGTGCCAGAGCGACACAAACATCCGGCATATGAAAATAACTGTTTCAGAATTAGAGGGCCCTTCTTGAAGGATAACAAGGTGGAAACAATAAGAGAACAGTAGAGAAGTATCCTGAAAAAAGAAAGACATATAACAGAAAGAAAACAATATTGGAGGCAAAGAAAACAATAAATGGAGAAGACATTGAAATTTGTAGCTGTAATGACACAAAAGGTCGGTACTTCCATCAAGGGGTTCAATCTGGCGTCGTTTGCGATTACCACTAACCCTGACCCCGAGACTGCTGGGAAGCGACTGATTTTTAACTCGCTTGTTTCCGCACGCAGTGATGAAACTGCTAATATACAATTTATTGAGAATTTGTAAAAGGGGAGGGCAAAAGCCGGTCTGCACCTACCTGTGGACAGTGGGGAGACGAGGTGGAAAGACACAGACACGCCGCCGGCGCTCTGGCCCCACAGAGTGATGAGGTCAGGGTCGCCACCGAAGCTGGCGATGTTCTGCTTCGCCCAGGTGAGCGCCAGGTGCTGATCCTTGAGACCCGCATTGCCGGGAACGACGGCGTCGCCAGTAGTGAGAAAGCCTGCAACAAACAACGCGTCTCACATTGAAAACATTTCACAGCCACTGGTAAAGTTTCATTATTTATATTTCGTAGTAAGCAACAAAGTTTCAGTTGCTTCTACTGCGCAACTTCCGTATTCTCCGTCCTTGTTACTGAACTCTTCGTGAGAGAAGACATCATCTAATTACAGCATGTCAGTGATAGGACAGATGTATGCTGGTGGTATCATGATGTCGACAATGAAGACTAACGGAACTTGTTACGAGCGCATATGACAATTAATAGTACATTAGGATGTGAGATGGGTGAAATAGGTTACCCAATAAACAAAAATGAAACTGTTTTTTTATGTAGGTTAAAAGAAACTGACACCTCGGGATTTAGAAAGGAAACGATCAAACATATTTGGAAAAACGAATGGCGTGGGTACTCGTATTTTCTGCAGCTGGCCGCTATCTTTGAGTGTGTCCACCGGAAGTCGAAGACAAGCTGGACACGAGGACTTGAGAATGTTCCACCTCAGAGTAGCGGCGTAATAAGTCCAGGGAGCTCCCACACAATGGCAGGTAGACAGTTTTACGACTTCTCATCTGTTACTGCAATTGATGATCGTGATTGCGGGCAATTAATGTAGAATCTTGCTAACAAGAACACACTTGTGAATCAAAACAGAATTACGCTCTTATTATTTGTCGGTTATGCATGAAAATCCTACCTTCCACTAACTTACGATAATTTCTATATAGTATTATAGCCTTAAATGTTTATTAACTGACAACATCACACGTAAAGTCACTAACAGGCCTTGACGAAGTAATCTTCAACATTCTTCTTCGAACCAAATTTTAAAAGGTTCTATGCCTTGTTCTACTGTTTGCCATCCAACTTTCGCTTCCGTTACATTCAGCAAAACATGTATATCTTGGTAGAGCACTTGCCCGCGAAAGGAAAAGGTCCAGAGTTCCAGTCTGGGTCCGGCACACAGTTTTAATCTGCCAGGAAGTTTCATATCAGCGCCCACTCCGCTGCAGAGTGAAAATCTCATTCTGGATGTATATCTTATGTTAACATACTTCTGTGTTTTAGAAAAGCTTTTCTTGTTATTGCAAGGCCAACTTTTATATCTCTTTACTTCCAAAACCGTCAGTTATTTTGTTGCGCAAATAGTAGAACTGGTCTACTAATTTTATAACCTCTTTTTTTCCCCATCTATTTCTTCCAGAAACATCTGACTTAACTGGACTACAATCCACTACTTTTATTTTATGTTTACTGACGTTGATCTCATAACCTGTTTTCAAAACACTATCAATTTTGTTGAACTTATCTTCCATATTATTTTCTGTCTCATGCAGAATTACTGAGTCTTCGGAAGATTTTAAAGTATTTGTTTCTTCTTTCTGAGCATCAATTCACTTCTCAATATTTGTTTGATGTAGTTTGCTACTTACTGTGTGTGCAGATTCAATACCAT
Source organism: Schistocerca nitens (assembly GCF_023898315.1). Lineage (NCBI taxonomy): Eukaryota > Metazoa > Arthropoda > Insecta > Orthoptera > Acrididae > Schistocerca > Schistocerca nitens. Next base: position 471,664,164 of record NC_064617.1, on the reverse strand, counting down.
ATTGGATGGACGAGAACCTTGTCTCACTCCTTTGGCAGCTACATTCCTGTCTTTCACATCCTTCGAGTCTCATTACATCCATGACAATTTGAGAACTTCAAAGCGCGAATTCCAGCCAACACAGTCAAAGTATCATTCTAAATTACAAATGCCGTAAATGTACCTTCTAAGACAAATTGTAAAGTCAGCATCGTCTCGTGTGTTCCTACATTTCTCAGGAACTCAGAATAATCTTCACAGGCATAAAATCTGACTAGACATCATGTTTCAGTTGTAGAGGCATGGCTGCCAACTTTCTTTTGTCACACAATTCCTTGTCTGTTTTTCAGTTGTTTTCCCGTCAATGTACGTCTAAAAATGAAACGTTGCTTGGGTTCACATGTTGCTTAATGTCTCAAGAAATATACGCTATTTACAACCAAGTTCCAGTTGATGGCAAACAAGTATTCGTATAGTAAACAAGACCAAAGGTACACTGCTGCAATGTTACACACCCCTCTCCCTTTCCTTATCCAGCTCTGAGTGATCCACTGTAGTGTACTGTTCCCTTTTTTTAAAAAAAGTTGTTGCGCGATGTATAACGAAGAGAGTCGAAAACGTCGTGAAACTACAAAAGAAGGGAGAGAAACCTGCATCGGCTTGTTTCGAAAAGGAAAATATCTTCAAGAAATCGTAGAGACCATTGACAGAAATACTACACTCCTGGAAATGGAAAAAAGAACACATTGACACCGGTGTGTCAGACCCACCATACTTGCTCCGGACACTGCGAGAGGGCTGTACAAGCAATGATCACACGCACGGCACAGCGGACACACCAGGAACCGCGGTGTTGGCCGTCGAATGGCGCTAGCTGCGCAGCATTTGTGCACCGCCGCCGTCAGTGTCAGCCAGTTTGCCGTGGCATACGGAGCTCCATCGCAGTCTTTAACACTGGTAGCATGCCGTGACAGCGTGGACGTGAACCGTATGTGCGGTTGACGGACTTTGAGCGAGGGCGTATAGTGGGCATGCGGGAGGCCGGGTGGACGTACCGCCGAATTGCTCAACACGTGGGGCGTGAGGTCTCCACAGTACATCGATGTTGTCGCCAGTGGTCGGCGGAAGGTGCACGTGCCCGTCGACCTGGGACCGGACCGCAGCGACGCACGGATGCACGCCAAGACCGTAGGATCCTACGCAGTGCCGTAGGGGACCGCACCGCCACGTCCCAGCAAATTAGGAACACTGTTGCTCCTGGGGTATCGGCGAGGACCATTCGCAACCGTCTCCATGAAGCTGGGCTACGGTCCCGCACACCGTTAGGCCGTCTTCCGCTCACGCCCCAACATCGTGCAGCCCGCCTCCAGTGGTGTCGCGACAGGCGTGAATGGAGGGACGAATGGAGACGTGTCGTCTTCAGCGATGAGAGTCGCTTCTGCCTTGGTGCCAATGATGGTCGTATGTGTGTTTGGCGCCGTGCAGGTGAGCGCCACAATCAGGACTGCATACGACCGAGGCACACAGGGCCAACACCCGGCATCATGGTGTGGGGAGCGATCTCCTACACTGGCCGTACACCACTGGTGATCGTCGAGGGGACACTGAATAGTGCACGGTACATCCAAACCGTCATCGAACCCACCGTTCTACCATTCCTAGACCGGCAAGGGAACTTGCTGTTCCAACAGGACAATGCACGTCAGCATGTATCCCGTGCCACCCAACGTGCTCTAGAAGGTGTAAGTCAACTACCCTGGCCAGCAAGATCTCCGGATCTGTCCCCCATTGAGCATGTTTGGGACTGGATGAAGCGTCGTCTCACGCGGTCTGCACGTCCAGCACGAACGCTGGTCTAACTGAGGCGCCAGGTGGAAATGGCATGGCAAGCCGTTCCACAGGACTACATCCAGCATCTCTACGATCGTCTCCATGGGAGAATAGCAGCCTGCATTGCTGCGAAAGGTGGATATACACTGTACTAGTGCCGACATTGTGCATGCTCTGTTGCCTGTGTCTATGTGCCTGTGGTTCTGTCAGTGTGATCATGTGATGTATCTGACCCCAGGAATGTGTCAATAAAGTTTCCCCTTCCTGGGACAATGAATTCACGGTGTTCTTATTTCAATTTCCAGGAGTGTATTACAGTGAGGACTATTATATACAGGTTTAATCAGAACGTATCGTATGAAAGCCAATCACGAAGCGATCACCCTGCAGATCTGTCCAATATGAAAAAAAACTGCTTAGAGATGTCAAGAAAAATCAAAAAGTAAGTGCTGAAAAACTCGTGATTATAATTAAAACGCATATAGGAAAACCTGCTTCAGCACAGACTATAAGAAAAGTGCTTTATGAATCTATATATGGAGGCCAGACAACCTGTACAAAAACACACAAATCCACAGAAGAAAGCGGGTTCCATTTGCAAGAGAACATCGATCGATGAGTTTGAATTCTGGAAAATGATTGTATTTGCTGACAAGAGACGATCTGTGCTCTTTAAACCAAATGAGCGAGTAACAATGGAGAAAAAGAATTGTCTACCTGGAGGAGGTTAAGTACTTGTCTGGGGCTACAGGAGTGCAGAAGGTTTGGGGGATTTTTGTTTTTATTAACGGAATTACATGAGTCAACGGTAACATAAACATCCTAAAAATCACACATATCCCGAAGTGTGAATAGTACGGTCCTTTCTGAGAAATGTATTTTCACCCAGGCTAATGGTCCACAACTTACAGCTGCGGATGCAATGCTGTGGCTGGATGCCGACACGACAGCAGTCCCCAGAAATTCATCCAATAAATGATTTGTGGCATGTACTCGACAAAAACATGAATACAAATCTACACCTACATCTACATGATTACTCTGCAATTCACATTTAAGTGCTTGGCAGAGGGTTCATCGAACCACAATCATACTATCTCTCTACCATTCCACTCCCGAACAGCGCACGGGAAAAACGAACACCTAGATCTTTCTGTTCGAGCTCTGATTTCTCTTATTTTATTTTGATGATAATTCCTACCTATGTAGGTTTGGTTCAACAAAATATTTTCGCATTCGGAAGAGAAAGTTGGTGACTGGAATTTCGTAAATAGATCTCGCCGCGACGAAAAACGTCTTTGCTTTAATGACTTCCATCCCAACTCGCGTATCATATCTGCCACACTCTCTCCCCTATTACGTGATAATACAAAACGAGCTGCCCTTTTTTGCACCCTTGCGATGTCCTCCGTCAATCCCACCTGGTAAGGATCCCACAACGCGCAGCAATATTCTAACAGAGGACGAACGAGTGTAGTGTAAGCTGTCTCTTTAGTGGACTTGTTGCATCTTCTAAGTGTCCTGCCAATGAAACGCAACCTTTGGCTCGCCTTCCCCACAATATTATCTATGTGGTCTTTCCAACTGAAGTGATCTAAACAACGCTGTACTAGAGCAATGGCGTAAAATTACAGTGCAAGCAACATAATCTCTGGTGATGCAAGACTATAAAGAGGGTGTACCAAGAACTAATCACAACATTCTATGTTTAGGGTGTCATTTTCAGTATTGCAGACGAATACTTATTTTGTATCCTAAACTGCCTATCTTTTGAATGTTTAACTATATGTAAATAGGAATCTGTGTTTCACTGATTAACAACACGTCCGTGTCCCTGCCGTACCTCGCTTTGACAATTCTCCACAATCTATACACCCTTAAACATAAACGCACGTATTAGATGAATACTTTTTGGGGTATGTGTACGTACCAAGCTGAGCCAACCGGTAGTTGATGGTGACGAGGATGACGCCGTAGGAGATGAGGAAGTCGGGTCCGTGTTCGGTGTCGGAGCCGCTGTTGTAGTAGAAGCCCCCGCCGTGCACCCAGAAGAGCACGGGCAGGTTGGCGCCCTTCTCTGGGACTCCCGGCACGTACACGTTCAGGTAGAGGCAGTCCTCGGAGCCGCTGCCGTCGGGCTGTATGCAGTCGCTGCCGTACTCCGTGGCGTCGCGTACCCCTTCCCAGCCACCGGCTGGCTGAGGATCCTGCGAATGCGTCAGGAGTCTTTCCTAAGAAGTGCACTGGGGTCGATCTATACTAGAATGTTACCTTTTTACATGGACATTCCTGAACATGTAAGGTACATACACTGATCAGCTAGAACGTTATGACCAGGTACCTAATAGCCGTACTGGCACGAATAACAGCGGCGACGAGTCGAGCGAGGTTTGGAAGCAATGAGATCTTTGTAGGTTGCTGGAGGAGGTGGCATCACATCTGGACACACAAGTTACCTAATTCCAGGGACGGGGCTACGAGCTCTGACACCACGTTAGTCCCATCCCATATATGTTCGATCGGGTTTAGGTGTAGCAAGTAAGGGGGTCACCACATCAAATGGAACTCGCCACTGTGTTTCTCGAAACACTCCACCACACTCTTGACCTTGTGACATAGTGCATTACCTTTCTGAAAAAGCCAGTGCCGTCGGGAGATATGATCGTAATGAAGCAGTGTACGTGATCTGCAACCAGTGTACGGTACTACATGGCCGTCATGGTGCCTTGCACGAGCTCCACTGGACCCATGGATGAACACGTGAATGCTCTCCAGAGCATAACGAAGCCGCCGCCAGCTTGTCTCCATCCGGCTATACAGGCGTCAAGGAGCTGTTACCCTGGAGGACGACGGATTCGCGCCCTGCCATCGGCATGATGAAGAAGGTATCAGGATTCATCAGACCATGCAACGCTCTGACACTCCACCAACGTCCAGTCCCGATGCTCACTCTGCCCATTTCAGTTGTAGTTGTCAATGACGTGGTATTAACATGGGCACATGGATGGGACATCGTTAGGAGTGTTCGGTGCACTGTGTGTTCAGACATACTTGTTCTCCGCCCAGCATTACAGTCTGATGTTAGTTCCACCACAGTTCACTGCCTGTCCTGTTTTACCAGTCTGCGCAGCAAACGTCATCCAACAACTATAGTGAGGAGTGGCCGACCAACCCCACAACGCCGGGATGTCGTTTCTTCTTGAAGACACTCACCATAGCGCTCATCGAACACACGGCAAGTCAAGCAGTTTCCGAAATGCTTGTGCTGAGCCTCCGGGCCATCACCATCTGCCCTCGGTCAACCTCAGATAGATAACGGAAAATGGAAACTTGTGGTAAGTTCCTATGGGGCCAAACTGCTTAAACTAATCTGCGCTCAGAACAACACACACATACTCCCATTCCCCAGGAAGGACTCGAACCTCCGGCGGGGCGAGCCGCGCGATCCGTGGCAAGGCGCTTAAGACCGCACGGCTCCACGTCGCGCCGTTCACGGACAGCACGCTCACTAATACTACATGCACCGTGCGTGTATCTGACTAGCAGTCATTCCTAAGGTATCCACACGGAACATTTGTAAATAAACCTTGATTACCAAACATTTCTGTAAGTTACGAGGGTCACTCCCAAAGAAATGCACACAATTTTTTTAAATCCATCTTTTATTCTACATGTTTGAAAGTTTTACAGTGTGTAGATACATTTTTTAGGAACAATATTTTCATTTCTCCACACAATTTCCATTCCTCTCAACTGCCTTACGCCATCTTGGAACTAGCGCCTGTATACCTGTTGGAGCCACTGTTTGGCAGCGTGCACAAGGGAGTCATCAACTTCAAACGTTGTTCCACGAAGAGAGTCTTTCAGTTTACCAATGAGATGATAGTCACTTGGAGCCAGGTCAGGACTGTAAGGCGGGAGTTTCAGTGTTCTCCATCCGAGTTTTGTGATCTCTTCCATGGTTTTTTGACTGACATGTGGCTGTGCATTGTCGTGCAACGGCAAAACATCCTGCTTCTGCCGATGTGGTCGAACACAGTTCAGTCGAGCTTGAAGTTTCTTCAGTGTCGTCACATTTGCATCAGAATTTATGGTGGTTCCACTTGGCATGATGTCCACAAGCAAGAGTCCTTCGGAATCGAAAAACACCGTAGCCATAACTTTTCCAGCAGAAGGTGTGGTTTTGAATTTTTTTTTCTTGGGTGAATCTGCATGATGGCACTCCACTGATTGCCTCTTCGTCTCTGGTGAAAAATGATGGAGCCATGTCTCATCACCTGTCACAATTCTTCCAAGAACATCTCCACCATTCTCGTACTGTTCCAAAAGTTCGCTGCATACCGTTTTTCTAGTTCATTTGTGACTCACTGTCAACATCCTGGGAAACCACCTGGCACAAACCTTTTTTAACGCCAACACTTACAGTATTCAGCAGACACTTCCTTCCCCTGTCCCAACGTAACGTGACAATTCGTTTACTGTGATGCGTCTGTCAGCAGTCACAAATTCGTTAACACTCTGCACATTGTCTGGAGTGTGTGCAATACGAGGCCTGCCGCTGCGAGGACAATCCTCAATATTGCCTTGCCCGCTTTCATCACGTAACCTGCTTGCCCACCGACTAACTGTACTGCGATCGACAGCATCATCTCCATACACCTTTTTCAACCTCTTGTGGATGTTTCTCACTGTCTCGTTTTCATAGCACAGGAATTCTATGACAGCATGTTGCTTCTGACGAACGTCAAGTGTAGCAGCCATCTTGAAGACATGATGTGACGGCGCCACTCACGGGAACAGATTGAACTAAGTTTGGAAGCAAGCGGGAAAGATGTATCTACACACTGTAAAACTTTCACACATGCAGAATGAAAACTGTAACTGTTTTTTTACAAAAATAGTGTGCACTTCTTTTGGAGTGACCCTCGTATATACTTTTTCACAGTTAAAGGCCTAACAGAAAGGCTGCTACTTGTCAACTGTTAACTGACAGGAGAAACTTGAGCAGTGTCGTATAAGGTCTCACAAATAGGTATCACACAGAGGTAGATACACTTGCAAGTACTCTGTGCCATTTAACTCATAGCGGTTTTGCAGATTATGGTGTAGCAATTAAAAGATTGCTGTAGCTACGGAACAGCTTCAGCTGAGAAGTGGGCCATGGCACCAGACTCACCGCGAAGCGCAGCTCCCCGACTGGCGGCTCGGCGTACGGTATCCCACGGAAGGCGGTGTAGGTCGTGTTGTAGACGCTCTGGACGACGGTGCCCAGCAGCGTACCCTGCTGCACGGTGACCTGCACGTCCTGGGCCTGCGGAAAGATGTCACGAGTGAAGCGTTCCACAGCGAACATCACTTCAGCGTAATACAGGTTAGCAGCGGGTTCTCAGTGCCGCTATTGACATAGCATCTCGAGTGATTGTGGAGTAGACGGTATTTTTACAGAGCCATTTGAGCACTTTATATTAGTTGCGTATGTATCAGACTGTTACACCTGAAGGAAGAAAGATATTAAACAAACGCAAAGAACTGTAATAATGTACTAATAAATCGTCAGCAATGACCTATGGGCGTGCTAGTAGGAAACCAAGGGCAGAAGAATAAATTAAATGCAAAGAACATCAAACAACAAGCAGCATAAATCCTACATTACACATTAAGTACAAAGATGAAGGAGACCTGTGGGAAAAACTATGACCGAAATAATCATATCGGAGTTGACTGTTTCTTGACAATACGAAGAAAAACGGGCAAAAAAGGATAATCTACATAAACAATTTAGGAAATAATCTCAGCAGTCCGCTTAGATTGCTTGGATACGATGCTTGTCATTTACCGTCAAGTAAAGTCATCAGAAGATCAAAATCAATTGGAGAATGACTTAGACGTGATATCTGTATGGTGTGAAAAGTGGCAACTGTCTCTCATTAGGCAGAAGCTCGAAGACATCTATACGAGTACAAAAAGAAATCCGTTAAATTTCCTTTACATGACAACTCACACAAACTTAAGGTTGGAAATCCTACTAAATGCTTAGGAATTACAATTACGAACAACATACGTTGGAACGATCACATAGGTAATGTTGTGTAAGACAAGCCAAAGAACACACTTTATTGGCAAAACGCTATTGAAGATGCAACAAGCCTACTCTACGCTTCTTCGTCCTCTGGTGGGGTATTTTTGTGGTTTATGGGACCTTGGCGGATAGAAGTGACGGGGAACATCGAAAAAGTACAAAGAAGGGCAGCTCGTTTTGTATTATCGCCAAACAGGAGGGACACTGTCAAGGACATAAGTAAACTGGGATGGCAGTTATTAAAACGAAGGCGTTTTTTGTTGCAACAAGATATTTTCATGAAATTTCAGTCACTAACTTTCTTTCTCTGAATATGACAATATTTTATTGTCACCACTCCACATAGGGAGACATGATCATTACAATAAAATAAGGGATATCAGAGTGGAACGGTAGAGAAATAGTCTGACGGTAGTACGAAGAACGCTCTGCCATGTACTTAGGTGTGAGTTGCAGAATAGTCATTAAGATGCAGATGTAAATGTAAAACATTAAGAGTAAATACTGTGGAAAGGACTTCCTGAAGCAATATGACAACATGCTTATCTTCAAAATTCCTGCCATTGTTCAGTGTCATTATCAAACCGAAAGAGGCGATACTCAATGAGCCATAGCTTTCGCACTGTGTGATTTCCACTATGTGGCTTCCAGTGTGTATTCATAAAGAATTTTTAGCATGTGATAATGTTTACTTTTTTAATCAGTTTTTGTAAGTCGTCCGACTTTCAGTATCTGGAGGGAACAAGATATATTTACCGAAATCAGTACATTCACTGAACAATAAAAATAACACTACAAAAACAAAATACGCTAGATGGAAAGTTAAAATTCTTCAGTACGGCAGTGAAAATTGGTTAGTAATGGAACAAGACTGAAGATGAATTCAAATTTCACACGTGAAATTTCTGAGAAAGGTCAGAGAAGTTACATTAAGGTACCAGATTCGAAACGAATCATACATTCATATCTATAAATATTAGGCATAGATGACAAACTCACAGAGATTTTGAGGAAATAATAAATGCTTCAACAAAGAAAGTATAATTGAAGATGCTCGAAATAAGTACAATCATATAAACCAACGGACAGAAGAAACATCGGTAGACCTTTAAAAAAAACGGCAACAACTGGAAGATATATATAGGCCGAGCGCAAATTGTGTGTAAATTCTGACAGAGAGACAAAGTTGACGACGATTTATATTGATATACTGTTGTACTTTGAAAATGTTATGAAATTCTACTGCAGCGTTAAAACGTTTTCGTAGTTTTTCTTTAACCTCCTTATCTGAGATGTTCTTACCTTGGCATAGGCAACGAGATGAAGAAGTAGGACGGTCACAAGGCTGGTGCCGCGGAGTTCCATGCTGTCTCCGTTCCCGTCAAAAGAGCGATAGAATTCTGCCGTACACTAGCTGACAGCTACGAAACATCTGTGGTCACGTTAAGCCGAGTGCGGCATGGAGAGCAACGGAAGTTATTAAGTACCCTCGACTGGTTTCAATGAAGTAGCACTATGGCTAGCTGTGTTAATCAACTGATTTTTCCACGCCTTATGGATAACATCTGTTAAAGATGTGTTGATGAGATAGACGGGCGCCTCAAAGTCCTCCACCGTATCAGAGTAATTGCCGTACAGAAATAAAGATTAAACTTACTGCAAGATACGATCAACAGTTGAAATGAGACGAGTTTTTTGTATGCTAAACGGTTTTATATGTCGAGAGCTAAAAATGTAGATGTGAAAGATCACAACTGTGCTGTTTTGTTGTTGTTTGACGGTAAACATAAAGTGTAACATTTATCGTGTACGGTAGTCAGTTGCTTTCACATCATCCTTGTGTTGTTGTTCTTATGGTTTTCATGCTACTCTATGCTGTGCAAGTCTCTTCATCTGCTTGCTGTATTCATCTCTTGATGCCCCTCTACAATTTTAACCCCCTCCCTCCCCCCGCATCAGATGGCTCTGAGCGCTATGGGACGTAACTACTAAGGTCATCAGTCCCCTAGAATTTAGAATTCGTAAACCTAAGTAACCTAAGGGCATCACACACATCCATGCCTGAGGCAGGATTCGAACCTGCGACCGCAGCGGTCGCGCGGTTCCAGACTGTAGCGCCTAGAACCGCTCGGCCACCCCGTCCGCCCCCCCCCCCCTTCCCGCATCCCCTTTACGCCTCAGAATGTGTCCTATCAACTGATTCCTTCTTCTAGCCAGACTGTGCCACAAATTTCTTTTCTTCGCAATTCTTTTCATCAGTTACGGGATCGCCGGCCGCGGTGGTCTCGCGGTTCTAGGCGCGCAGTCCGGAACCGCGCGACTGCTACGGTCGCAGGTTCGAATCCTGCCTCGGGCATGGATGTGTGTGATGTCCTTAGGTTAGTTAGGTTTAAGTAGTTCTGAGTTCTAGGGGACTGATGACCACAGCAGTTGAGTCCCATAGTGCTCAGAGCCATTTGAGCCAAGTTACGGGATCTACCCACGTAATCTTCAGCATTCTTCCGTAGCTTCACATTTCAAAACCTTTTATTTTCATCTTGCCTAAACTGTTTATCATCCGTGTTTCCACTTCAATACATGACTACACTCCAGAAAAATACTTTCAGAAAAGACTTCCTAACACTTAAATCTCTATTCTTGTTCACAGATGTCTTTTCTGCAGAAACGCTTTTCTTGCCATTGCCATTCTACATTTTGTATACTCTCTGCTTCGGCCGCCATCAGTTATTCTGCTGCCCAGTTAACAAAACTTATCTATTATTTTAAGTGTCCTAATCTAATTCCCTTAGCACCATTTCATGTTGTTAGACTACATTCCATATCCTTGTTTTGTTTTTGTTGAAGGTCACCTTATATACTCCTTTTAAGACACTATCCATTCCCTTCATCTGCGCTTCCACGTTATTTGCTACCTCTGACAGAATGACCACTTCATCGGCAAACCTAAATTATTTTATTTCTTCTCTCTGAACCTTTAACTCCTACTCCAAATTTTTCTTTGATTTCCTTTACTGCTTGCTTAACGTACAGATTGAATAACATCGGGGGTAGGCTACAGCCCTCCCTCACTCCTTTTTCAACCACTGCTTCCCTTTCGTGTCCCTCGACTCTTATAACTGCTACCTGATTTCTGTACAAGTTATAAATAGCCTGCCGCTCCCTGTATTTTGCTCCTGCTACCTTCTGGATTTCAAAGAGAGTATTCCGGTCTACATTGTCAAAAGCTTTCTCTAAGTCTTCAAATGCTATAAACGTAGGTTTGCCTTTCCTTAACCTATCTTCTAGGATAAGTGGTAAACTAGTATTGCCTCACGTGTTGCTCTTACATTTCTCCGAAATCCATACTAATCTTCCCAAGGTCGGCTTCTACCAGATTTTTCATTCTTCTGTAAAGAATTCTTGTTAGTATTTTTCACCCGTGACTTATTAAACTGATAGTTCGGTAATATTCCCACTCGGCAGCACCTGCTTTCTTTGGAATTGGAATTATTACATTATTTTTGAAGTCTGAGGGTGTTTCGCCTCTCTCACACATGTTGCACACCAGATGGAAGGGTTTTGTCATGACTGGCTCTCGCAAGGCTATCAGTAGATATGACGGAATGTCATCTACTCTAGGGACCTTGTTTCTATTTAGGTCGTTCAGTACTCTGCCAAATTCTTCTCTTAGTATAATATTTTCCATCTCATCTTCATCTACGTCCTCTTCCGTTTCTGTATGTTGCCTTCATCTTCCTCTATATACTCCTTCCATCTTTCAGCTTTCCCTCCTTTACTTAGGACTGGTTTTCCATCTAAGCTCTTGATATTCATACAATTGGTTCTCTTTTCTCCCCTGTAGGTGGGATCTATCTTTCCCGTGGCGAAATACGCTTCTAAACCTTTATATTTGTCCTCTAGCCATTCCTGCTTAGCAGTTTTGCACTTCGTGTCCATCTCATATTTAAACGTTTATATTCCCTTTCGCCTGCTTTCTTTGCTGCATTTTTATATTTTCTCCTGTTATAAATTACATTCGTGTGGTATCCAGCGATTTTTACTAGGCCTCGTCTTTTTACCTGTTTGGTCGTCTGCTGTCTTTGCTATTAAATCCCTCAAAGCTACCCCTTTGTCTTCTATTGATTGCTTTCCCAGTTCATAACCAATAACGTGTGGTCAGGGACCATATCTGCCCATGGAAATCTCACACGATTTAAAATCTGGTTCAGAGTCTATTATACACACATTAAAAAAATAATTGCATCACCCCGGTTCCCAGAACTCCTGAAGATATACATTGACTGTGGATATTGTATCACAGACACAGTTCCTTTGATTGTTCAGAGTTGTCACTAAACCCGCCCAAAGATGTTAACAACCCTGCGTGAGCAGCGCCTATTAGACGGAGGGGGTCGTACAGCCGATCAGTTCCAATCATTTCACTAGGGAGGAGTTACACGGCTCGTGTTGTCTGTAGTTCAACCATGCCTAGACGGTCAATACCGCGGTTCGATCGCGTCCGCATTGTTACTTCGTTCCAGGAAGGGCTCTCAACAAGGGAAGTGTCCAGGCGTCTCGGAGTGAACCAAAGCGATGTTGTTCGGACATGGAGAGGATACAGAGAGACAGGGAATGTCATGACATGCTTCGCTCAAGCCACCCAAGGGCCACTACTGCAGTGGATGACCACTACCTAAGGATTATGGCTCGGAGGAACCCTGACAGCAACGCCAACATGTTGGATAATGCTTTTCGTACAGACATAGGACGTCGTGTTGCGAATTAAACTGTGCACAATAGGCTGCATGGTGCGCAACTTTATTCCCGATGTCCATGGCGAGGTCCATCTTTGCAACCAGGACACCATGCAGCGCGGTACAGATGTGGGGCCGACGTATGGCGCTGGTGGTCATGGAAGGCACCGTAACGGCTGTACGACACGTCAATGCCACCTTCCGACCTATAGTGCTATCATATCGGCATCATATTGGCGAGGCATTCGTCTTCATGGACGACGATTCGCGCCCCCATCGTGCACATCTTGTGACTGACTTCCTTCAGGGTAGCGAAATCTCTCGACTAGAGTGGCCAGACATGAACTCTATGCGACATGCCTGCGACAGTTTGAAAAGGGCTATTGATGGACGACGTTCTATTGTTTGGAATGTACGTTACAACGGTGCACACAGATCTGTCAAAACACTCATTTTCTTCGAAATACCCTCCCTTGTTTATGGAGGATGTCACCCACCAACCACTCTGAGGGATCTGCGCCGAATCGCCGTTGAGAATCTGGACCTACCGTGCCTTGATGAATTTGTGGATAGTATGCCACGACGAATACAGGCGTGCTACTGGGTATTAGAGGTTCCGGTGTGTACAGCAATCTGGACCACCACCTCTGAAGGTCTCGCTTGATGGTAGTACAAAATGCAATGCGTGGTTTTCATAAGCAATAAAAAGGGCAGAAATGATGTATATGTTGATCTCTATTCCTATTTTCTGTACAGGTTCCGGAACTCTCGGAACCGAGGAGATGCAAAACTTTTTTTGATGTGTGTGTAAGCAGTCTGAACCCTTCCGTTGTCTCCAAGTCTCTTTCACGTGTACAACCATCTTTTATGATTTTTAAATCCGGTGTTAGCTATGATGAAATTACGCTGTGGGCAAAATTCTACCAGGCGGCTTCCTCTTTTATTCCTTTCCCCAGCCCCATCCGCTTATGATTATTTTTCTCTCCCTTTTCCTACTTTCGAATTTCAGTCCCCAGTCACAATTAAATGTTTGTCTCCCTTAACTAGCTGAATAATTTCTTTTACGTCATTATATATTTCTTCAATCTCTTTACGATCTGCGGAGGTAGATGCAGTATAAATTTGTACTACTGTGATGGTTGCTGGTTTCGTGGCTATCTATATTTTATTTGACCTCTCAACAGATACCCCTCCGTTGTGACTGCACCTGCAGTATGGCCATATGTCTCGCTGGGGCAGGCAAGCCACCCCGTGAACGGCAACGTCCATACTTCAGGGAAGGCGGACATCATTCTTAACGTGAAAAATGTTTTTCGCGGGAACAGACACCTCATAAATGAACAAGAACCACAATACAGCACGTAACTCTTGGAAATACGAATTTTCCCTCGCATGTAATATTACATCCAGCAACTGAACGCTACAATGATATCCTGAATGCAAAATTTTGCCCTGTAAAGCACTTACGTATCACGAGAGCGTAGTGAAGGCTAAGGGTCGACATATGAAACATCCCCTTTGAAAAATTTCACACGACTGTCCTTAACCTGATACACAATATTTTTTTAGCGCAACGCAATCCGACTTTCAAAAATCTCTACAAAAGAATAGCCCTGACCAACATTAAACTATACCTCTCACAAATCACTAAATCACTTACCTCACAATAATCTTCGTTTCTCCCACTACTGCAATACAGCAAGCGCCACTAGTGCCAGCTAAATAATAGATTCAAACTATGGAAGGCACTAACTACTGATAGGGATAGTCAGCAAATGAAAGATATTAATAGAGAACAAACAATGTATTTACCTTGATATCATCATATATAAATATAGCAGTTCATGACAAATTTCAAAACTCCGCCATCTCTCTCCCCACATCCACCACTGCTGGCGGCTCACCTCCAACTGCGCAACGCTACGCGCTGTTCCCAGCCAGCTGCCTAACACTACAATGGCGAGTATTACAACAATGCAAAGCAGCCACAGACTGCACACAGCACAGCCAGTGATTTTCATACAGAGATTTTTGAAAGTCGGATTGCGTTGCGCTAAAAAAATATTGTGTATCAGGTTAAGGACAGTCGTGTGAAATTTTTCAGGGGGGGATGTTTCATATGGCGACCCTGCCAGGATACCTCACTGGAATCTTCTGATTTTTTCTTGTAGTTTGTGTAATTAGTGTAGATTTTGTTTATTGCTAGCGCGTAATTGTAGAGAGAATCTCCATTGTAGTTGCAGTCTTTCATTGTTGTACAGTAAAACAGGTGTGGCACGCATGTGGATTTGCACCAAGTATTTCGCAGCTGCAATTAACTAGATATTATTTTCAGTGTTATGTTAATGTGTTTTCTTATTTTTGCTCTTCAAAATGTGCTTTTCTGTGTTGTCGTGTGAAATACTGTGACAATAATCGCGTGTGAAAACGTAATACTAGGCTCCAAACTAAATTGAGAAATGACAGTGAAGACGAAAGCAGTGTGTTAGCGCCGCAGAGTAATGAATTAACTAATGTTCAAAGTAGTAATTTGGTAATTGTGCATAGGGAAATGGAGCGGGCGGCAAACAATGGTGTAGACAGTGAAACAATTAGTGAAGAGGGAAGCATTATCGATCGATCGGTCGGCAATAGCTCGCCTCAGGAAGCCGAAATGACACGACACGATCTCGCAAATACTGTAGACTCAGGTGTTGGGTTCTCACCGTTTTCTCAAATGAGTCAACACACATTTTCCGCTTGTCAAAATGTGAATGTTGCCGGTGCAAATTCACTGCCGAAAAGCACTGAGGAACATATTTCAGACACCAATGCATTGTTATTACAATTAATACAACAAATGGGACAAACTCAGGAAAAGCTTCAAAAGTTAGACACAATGGAACAACACCAGAGACAAACACAGCAACAGTTAGACGCAATGGAACAAAATCTTCACACCACGCTTGAACAAACACGTGAAGATTTGACTACTGAGTTACATAAAATCGAATCGAAATGTCAAAAAGTCTGTAACGACGTAAAAACACAAATTTGTGAGCATTTTCAACCTATTTTTTCGCGGCATGAAAATGCATTACAGAATCACGAAGCAGCCATAAAAGAACTGCAAATTATTGTTCATGAAAATCATGAGACCCTGCAAGCTAAAATTGACTCAGTTGCATCTACCGATTCGGTTACGCAACTTGCAAAAACTCAGGAAAACTTAAAGGACACAGTAGATACTCTGAAAATTGGTTCAGAAAGACACATGGAGGAAATTAGTTCATTATCGGAGAAAGTAGCCGAACTTTCGGATCAGGTCACTAACTTATCTACAAAGGTAGATGATGATCTGAATGACACAAGACCTGTAGCCTTCACTGACACAGAAGAGTATGAACAAATTAGAAAATTCAAACAAAATCAAAATCAAATCAATACACAGTACAAAAGAGAAATCCGGAAAGTACAAGATCATTTGGCACAAGTAATACAAGAATTACATATTTCAGAGGACACTCGCGCTCCAGTACGGGAAGAGGGACTTAGAAATACGGAAATGACGCAAAATAATAACACAGGGCATTTCGGAAGTTATGAAAGAAATTGGCAATGTGCACCGAATTTTGAGATGGAACGGCCGACACGACCTAACAATGACCGATATGCGACTCGCCGACATGATGATTTTGACTATAAGCTGTTCATTACTACACGTAAATTCAAAACATTTAAGAATTCTGGCAACGACATTCATCCACAAGCATGGCTCCATCAGTTCTCTCATTGTTTTCCTCCCAACTGGTCATTGCAGCACAGGTTGGAATTTGTGTGTGGCTGCTTGGAGAGTGGACCAGCTGTAGGAGTGCGATCGGTCATTCACGATTGTCACAGCGAGGGAGAGTTTTGTCATGCCTTCCTCTCAGCATATTGGTCTCGGGCTGCACAGGACCGAGTGAAGCATAGCATCATGATGATGAAGCGTTTCGAACAATCTGAATTTTCCAGTCTTGTCAAATATTTTGAAGACATGTTGCGTAAGAATCAGTATCTTTCAAACCCATACGGCCCCTCGGAGCTCATCCGCATTTGCTTAATCAAATTGCCTGAACGTTTACGACATATTATTTTGGCAGGACGTTGCAAAGACGACATTGAAGCTTTTCAGGGTCTGTTACAAGAATTGGAAATTGACACTGACAATCGCGGAACGCAGAAACAGGAACATAACAATTACAGGTCACATCCGCCACAATTCCGCGATGAAAGAAATATTAACTGGACACGTCAAGGCTATTCTTGCAACGCAAATCGTGACCAAAACAGACACCACCTGTATGACAACCACTGGCAGAGTAATAGTTACAGAGAAAGTTCGCATTTCCGTAGTAATGAATATGACAGAGACAATCATAGAAACAGACAATATGGTAACCAGAACTATTATTATCAAGGGAGACAGAATAACTTCAGACGCAACAGTTCAGAGCGCAGGTACGATTCAGGAAGAAATTCTCCACCACATGACCGACAAGAAAGAAACTATGTAAACTACCGACATAACGACAGACCTGAATTTCATCAGAACTGGCAGGATTCTAACAGAGCTGGGAGCTCTCGGCAAGGCGAATTTGTAGAAGTTAGGTCTCCTAATCCCAATAACGGTGCGCGCCAACAAAGAGACAGACAATGACTCGCACAGCAGGCAGCCGCGTGCGCCCGCTGGCTCCGAGAAAAATAACATAAGACGCTAGCCTTGAGAAAAATTTTAGCATTCTTTACCGATGTATACAACATGATAATTGCGTTGAAGTTGAAACTCTGCGTACTAGGAAGAGTAAAGGTTTACACCACATTTCACATGTAAAACCGTTTATTGAAAGATAATCTGCTTTTTAACTTTGTCTTTGCCATAAAACGTTTCACTTCGCATTTCTAGTATGCTTTATCAGACTTAGAAACTGTTAATATGCAACATTTTGGTTTACTTGAAAATACATTCTGGATTTAAAGTACTTTCTGTGAGATACCAGTCGACACAGTGGTTAGTTTATGTGACAACTACACGGTTTTATCACGACGCTACTAATGAGTGACAATTTGCAATGTTGCTTTTGCGGTGTTTCTGTTTTATATCTGCACAGTTTCTCTGCATTATTTTGGAAAGTAAAACATGTTTTAACAGTATCTTTTGTGGTATAGCAACAATGAGACAGCCTTTTTCGTGGTACAACAATACGTTACAGTACAGTACTTTCTTCATCACAACAATAAGCGTAATAACTACGATATCTACACACAAAGCATTTCACTTTTGTTTATCATGAGGTAAGTACATTGACTTCTGCAGAACTTAGCTTTCGGAGGACGATAAATACGAGACTTCCACAGAGATTATCTTACAACATGACGCACAGTTTAGCGCTACAGTACACGTATTTGAGTGATTAATTTCGCACTTAAAACATTTTTTTTAAGATATTTGAAGTGCAATCATACAAGGGTTTTCCGTGATACATTTCATTCCATTGCTGTAATCTGTAACACCTGAGGGTATAATTACATTAATCCTCAGGGGGGTACACGCTTACTTTGTGTACCATGTGTGTGGCAACCACAAGGAACCGTAGCTAATATGGTATTTGCTTATACAACTTTACACATCGGTACCATATTTCTCTAACACACAAATTACACAGCTATCTGATTATTTAACGAAGAAAGAAACATTTTTTTTACTACTTCAGTGACAGATGTTTATGTAATTACACAGATGGATAACTTCACACTTATGAAATTGTATTTTGTCTGTACTTTGTGAAATGTTCTTATTTTTTCGGAACCATTGTGATATTATGAATGCTTTGAATGATGTATTTGGTATGGGATCATGATTTTTAAAGTACGTTTGAGGTAGATGACACTATTGAAATGAGCAGAGAATTTTTTTTTTAGGTTTTGAAATTATTGGAGGAAGCTACGACGATTTTGAGAATTGACTGAGATGTTATGATATTATTACGACGCCGATCGATGTGTACTATGCTGTTGAGATATGTTTATGATCAATAAGATGATGCTACCGTATATGAGGAATAAGAAGTATGTTGGAAACCAAGAATCGTACTTTAAGAGTTATGAAATGTGTGTAAATGTGTGACTGTATCACAATGCTGACGAATATTTTTTTTGGACACTTATATTTATAGGATTTTGTTTCTACAGATTTGCAACGCTAATTCTTGACCTGTGAAATTTTTTATATGAGACTGTCACTGTAGCGGAAACTGCTGTCGTAAATACTTCAGTAAGAAAGGTAAGTGACCTTGACGTAATGCGTCTTGAGCGGCCACCTGGGCCAGCCGCCTGGAGAAAAAGCCATTAGAAAAAAAAAGGGGGCCATTAACCGCGCTTCTGACATTCCTTTGTAGAAAGCATCGCAAAAACGACACGGTCAAACTTGAAAACATGTGATTACACTGGATGCCTAATGAAATGACGAGAAATATTTTTCTGTCTATACACCTGATTATGACTACTGTCTCTCTAGTTGAGAGATTTTTCTACTAACTTATGAAATGCCTCATGACTACTGAATGATATTTTTATGCTTTGCTTTGTACATAGTTGCTTATTTCATTTGATATCTAGTTTCTAGCTGCACTGCAGCATTGGTTCAAATAAAATTTTATAGGTGTACTAATATAAATATTTTCTGTCTACAGATCCAGTAAATAATAGTTTTGTGATATATTTTAAAAAAATGAGGGAGCACAAATAGACATTTCCCTTCACAGGAATTGCATAAATAATTTCTTTACGATTTGGTACCTTATCTGCTAGTGTAAGTTCTCGTGATGCATCACTCTAGTGTTAAGATGTGACATAGGTATTAGACATGGCCATTTTTACTGTAATATTTTTTCTGCTTGAGCTATGTCATGTTTAGGTATAAGTTGCTGCTGTTTGCCAGGCATAGTGTTATTGAATTTGACTTTGTATTATTCTGTTAAGCCAGTTTTACTAATGATTTATTTTTATTGTTTGCTGCACATTGCCTTAGATTAGTTGTAATATTACAATTGCTTTGCTAATTTCTTAATGCTGCTTGCTTCGCAAATCTGCGTTTTTTCATTGCTGTTTATATTAATTGTTTTATGTGATGCTGCATTGCCTCGTCCCTTGGTATATATATCTGAGCTCAGTAGATTTAAGTTAGCTTAAGAGGGGGTAGACTATATAAGTAACAAGTTGTGATGAATGGAAAGAAATGCATTGAAGGTATAAGAAAACGTTTTGGGCCAAAATGAGTATTGTACAATGATCCGTAATTATTTTGAAAGAAATATGAACAGAGTAGAGAAATCAGGTATTGATAGGACTTTTTGGAAATAATGAGGAACGAAGGGAGATCTCCGAGAAGTAAAGAAAGTTTTGTTTGCCAAATACTGCAGTAAAAGAAACCCTGTCCTTTCCTTGTGTTTTCCCACCATATGTTTGTGTACCCTTGCGTATTTGTTTTCTTCCTGTCTCTGTGTAGTTTCATAGAATTTTTTTTCTAATACTGTTCACTATGATGAGGAATACTGTTATCCTCAAATATAATTTGCATTAATAATATGTTATTTTCTTTGTAAAGATGTTTAGACATTATTTATTCTGTTTTGTTTTAATGCTCATGTGTGAAGTTGATGTTTCGAAAGTTATTCTGAACTTTTATGTATCTACTTATCTCATAATTCCTGTAACATTGATGTATATGTTTATTTCTATTCTGTTGTAAAGCCTGTACTACAAATGTTATCTGTATTGTTATTTTCTTGAATGATGTATTTTGTACCTTGTTAGTGTATTCTTATGTTATAAAATTGTAATTGACAGCAGTTCATCAAATTAAGTAACTTGTAAGTTACATTTCACTGCACACATTTCTAATGGTCATAGTATATGGACAATATGTGAGAAGTAGGGACTGTTAGTGTTTGCACGTGTGTTAATAATTCAGCAAGCGACTGGTTAACAGCATTGCTGGTTCTCAGGACAATTCAAAAACTTTGTGAGTGCACAAGTGGTGGTTATGGACTTGCTCTATTATCCGCAAGACTCTTCAATGGTGATTGTGCACCTGCATAGTCACAACAGATGGCTGCTGGCCATCTCTCAAGGACTACAGTGGGTCTGCATCTTTGATGACCCACCAGTACCATTATCTCTACAAGGACTACAGTGGGTCTACGTCTTTGATGGTCCATCAGTACCATTATCTCTACAAGGACTGCATTGGGTCTGCACCTCTGGTGGCCCACCAATACCGTAATCTCTACCAGGACTACAGTGGGTCTGCTCTGTGATGACCTACCCACCAATACTCTTCAAAACGTCGACTGACTCCGCTGTGGGTTTGCTCTGTTGTGGCCCATGACCTGTCTGCATGTCGAGAGTCAGCACTGTCTTTCCATTGGGAGGACAACGCTACTTCTTCAAGATTGCATGGAAATCCACTACTTCCGTGTGCATTTTCTTTTCCTGCTCAGACTTTGAGAAAAACACTGCAATGTGATGAATGATCAGGACTGTCTTTATGGACTGTGAGAAAATTTTAGCTTTTGACCAACATTGTATCAATAAGTGTGTGCATTTGATTTCTTTGTTATTGTAATTATAAAATTTTTTTTTCAAATCTGTATTGGCCACTGTCCAAACCAATTTGTAAAATGTTTTGTGGGGAGCATGGGGGCTATGTAAGTAGGCTGTTTAGGTTTTTTTTGGTAACGCCACCTCTGTATGAAAATCACTGGCTGTGCTGTGTGCAGTCTGTGGCTGCTTTGCATTGTTGTAATACTCGCCATTGTAGTGTTAGGCAGCTGGCTGGGAACAGCACGTAGCGTTGCGCAGTTGGAGGTGAGCCGCCAGCAGTGGTGGATGTGGGGAGAGAGATGGCGGAGTTTTGAAATTTGTCATGAACTGCTATATTTATATATGATGATATCAAGGTAAATACATTGTTTGTTCTCTATTAATATCTTTCATTTGCTGACTATCCCTATCAGTAGTTAGTGCCTTCCATAGTTTGAATCTTTTATTTAGCTGGCACTAGTGGCACTTGCTGTATTGCAGTAGTGGGAGAAACGAAGATTATTGTGAGGTAAGTGATTTAGTGATTTGTGAGAGGTATAGTTTAATGTTGGTCAGGGCTATTCTTTTGTAGAGATTTTTGAAAGTCGGATTGCGTTGCGCTAAAAAAATATTGTGTATCAGGTTAAGGACAGTCGTGTGAAATTTTTCAGGGGGGATGTTTCAAAACTAATGCCTCCGAAATTTTATTCTGTGCTCAATATCGGTTCATGCACATTAGGGAAAGGTGGGGTAAGTGGCCACTCTAATGCAAATCGAATTTTCTACAAACCACGGATACTTTTACAAGCCTGTCGCTTACATATCGTGAATCTACATATTATAACGTTCCACACTGAATATTTACAAGCAAAAAAAGTTGAGTTTGATCTATATGTATTTTTCTGAAGCCTTACATGGTGTCCACTTTTCCCAACGTAACCGGATAAATTGGCGAGAGGCGACATACATACTCCGCAAGTGGACAGCAACCATCCATTAACTGGAGTAACACTGCCGGCTTGTCGTCTTGCTTTCATTGTACACACTTTGCTGTTCTTGTCCTGAACTGTCAACCATTTCATCCACATTATAAACGTGATAAGCAGGATGAAATTGGTTTTATTGTAATATTTTGAGAATGTTGACCTTGTGAAAAGCTTGTCCTCTGCTCACTGAGGTAAGCTTCCTAATTAGGGTGCTATATTTGCCTGCCATCTGCGACTGTTTTTTTAAAAAGATGTAATGTTTTTTCCACGATACAAATCGGATCGTTAATGTCCATACATCGTTCACTGTAAATCCATAAAATCGCTTTTCCGTTTCTAAAACGAAATCAAGGGTTTCTTGCTCTTATCCCATATTCAACACACTCCGTAAGCATCCCATAATGTTATTACCAGTCACTGTATCATTGTTTCATTCTAGCACTTTTCTTTTCAGCCTATTACATGGAGCATGAAGTTGCTTTGTTGCAGTCCGGGACGCCAAAGTGTTCGCTTTTATACCGAACAGTTCGGCATTTCAGCCCTCTGTTCAGCCTTCGGCAGCGAAGGATGAGGGGTTTGGTATTTTTAGAATTCCATTCATATCCCTAATTTAGACTGTTTACACGAAGAGATTCGTATACTAAAAGAAAAAAAAAACTTTGGCACAAATACGAAGTCAAGCCTCTACGTACACAAATTCGTTTTCTTGCAAAAGGTTTTTAAAGGGAAAAAAACGCCTAGCATAAAGACATTATCAAAAGGAACAATCATTCATGGTCTGCCGTTAGAAACAAACTGAGTGTCGATATAGTAAAAACAGAATTACACATTCGTTGTAATTTGAAGTTTGCAACTACTTCATCCACATTATAAATACGATAAGCAGGATGAAATTGCATTTCTTGTAATGTTCTAAGAATGTTGACCTTGTTAAAAGCTTGTCCTCTACTCACTGACGTAAGTTGAAACGATTAACTATGAATAATCAATAAAATGTTTAATATTTTTAAGTGTTTTGTTGTGTTCACCTTCAGCTAAGCAGGTCTTTCCGTCAGGTAATTCCGTAATTTTGTCAATTTCATCTGGCAACCCTAGCTGCAGTATATTAAGTCACTGTATCATCCTTTACCGCGTCAATCACATTTTTCATCGCTTCAGGGTCCCACGTTTGTAGCTCTGATTTCTGGACATATTTTCTGATTTTCTAGGCATCTTGATGGCCTCGTTTCTGAAATAATACCAAGTGGCTGCAGCAGATCGTTTTGAAGCGGATTTTAGTATTAGGCCATGTATAACAGAACAGAGATGTGCTTACATAACGTTAGTTACTTAATTCTCAGTCTTCAAAAAGGAATAGAATTATGGATGATAGTATAATGTTATGCGTGATATATGGAAGTAACTGGCTCTTTCTGGAGTAAACAGATCAAGAATGAACTGCTGGGAAAAGTCGGCAACTCGTCCACTTTTCCCGGTTAGTAGAGAAGCCACTTTTCCCGATTGGACACCATGTCGGTATTAATGACTCACAGATTCAACTGTTGTTGTTGTGGTCTTCAGTCCTGAGACTGGTTTGATGCAGCTCTCCATGCTACTCTATCCTGTGCAAGCTTCTTCATCTCCCAGTACCTATCCTTCTGGATCTGTTTAGTGTATTCATCTCTTGGTCTCCCTCTACGATTTTTACCCTCCACGCTGCCCTCCAATGCTGGTGATCCCTTGATGCCTCAGAACATGTCGTATCAACCGATTCCTTCTTCTAGTTAAGTTGTGCCACAAATTTCTCTTCTCCCCAATTCTCTTCAGTACCACCTCATTAGTTATGTGATCTACCCATCTAATCTTCAGCATTCTTCTGTAGCACCACATTTCGAAAGCTTATATTCTCTTCTTGTCCAAACTAGTTATCGTCCATGTTTCATTTCCATACATGGCTGCGCTCCATACAAATACTTTCAGAAACGACTTCATGACACTTAAATCAACACTCGATGTAAACAAATTTCTCTTCTTCAGAAACGCTTTCCTTGTCATTGCCAGTCTACATTTGATATCCTCTCTACTTCGACCATCATCAGTTACTTTGCTCCCCAAATAGCAAAACTCCTTTACTACTTTAAGTGTCTCATTTCCTAATCTAATTCCCTCAGCATCACCCGACTTAATTCGACTACATTCCATTATCCTCGTTCTGCTTTTGTTAATGTTCATCTTATACCCTCCTTTCATGACACTGTCCATTCCGTTCAACTGCTCCTCCAAGTCCTTTGCTGTCTCCGACAGAATTACAATGTCAGATGGAACTATCAGACCGAAAAATACAAGGAATTACGTACGTAGGCCAAAAGACCTTGTCTATATATTGAAATTATACTAAGCTATTACTTTACGAATAACTGAGGTAACAAAAATACTACAAATGACTTACATCAGAGGACTGAAAATCAGAAATTTTTTTACTAAGAAATAACGGAACAAGCTTCCTCTAAAAAGCACACTGGCAACCGTGACGGTGTACATTTGAACTAGTCTGATCTATTCTCGGCAGACAGAGCACTGTTAAAAACATGAAGTATGCGATGCCCACTTTTTCCGCTCTGGCCACTTTTCCCCATGTTCTCCTACACGGTTCCACTTACCGGATTCGCCGACACGAGTTGCAACTTTCCTACCGATAGAGGGTGTGGCGGTACGTGAGAAATACACCCCTCAGAAAACTGAAAGCCAAAAACGAAGAGTTCGTCCACACATGAAGCGTCCTCTCCTTCAGCATGACAATCCCAGACTACACACGAGCGCTGCGACATTTCAAGAGTCGGGTCTCTTGGGTTCATTGTCGTTGATCATGCGTCATACAACCTTAACTTCGTCCCATAGATTGTCATCTGTTTACAAAACTTAAAAGAACATCTTCGAGGATTTTGATAGCGATGAAACAGTGCAAGCAGAGGTGAGGTTCCACCTGCATCAAGAAAATGAAACGTTCTTTACTGACGATATCAAGAAACAGGTTTCTCGTTGGAAGAAATATGTTCGTCGGCAGTGTGAGAAATAAATACGTAGACATGAAGAATAAAGATGTAGAATGTCAATGAAGTTTGTTTGATTTAAAAAGCGGTAAGAGTTTCCATGTAAAAATTTCGAAGGTATTAGTTTTCAGCACGCTCTCGTATTTGGTTTCATTATGAGCGTTTTCGTATAACGAAGGGATGTTGTGTGGATATTCATCAGGTACACTTGGCACCTTGGAGGAACGTTTGGTTTAGGTGGCTCACTAGCACACATTGCAGATCGCCAGAAAAAAAGATCTCCGCACCTCGCATATCTGTCAAATACCACTTGCATTTTTGTGGCTTACGGATCACATTACTACACACGCAAAGTAAGTTGACACTCGGCTCGGTGGCTGATAGATGCGATTGTAAACAAGCTCCCATGAGCCGACGCGCCCATAGTCAAATTAGTTTGGGCGTATAGTAAAATATGTGGTGGAAAACGTGTTTCATTTTTATTTACTAACTCAAAAAAATTATGTGGTATGAGAAATTACATTAAATGGGTTTAGTGTTCATGTTAATGCCTCGTACTCGCTCCATACAAGCGTACTTCTCTATTAGGATTTTAATGTGCACCACATTTATAACAACTTAAATATTTGCTGGATCATAGCAGAAATCAAACGATCTCCTCATAACGAGCATTGTACTAGAACATACGTCCTTCAGTTATATTGAATGAAATTACTCATTATGGTGTTTAATATGTCTTGCGGAAGAGAAATTAATTTTCCTTTCATCAGTCGATGTTAACTCAAAATATCTCGAGAGTGATCCGCCATGTGAACACTCTATCGAGTGTCGCAGTTTGCAACATCTTATACAAGGGCTGTTCGGCAAGTAAGGTCCGATCGGTCGCGAAATGAAAACTACAGTGAAAATAAAAACCTTTTATTCGAAACAGTTAGCCACACCTTCCAGCTACCTCTCTAAACAGTCGCCACTCAGACTTCGACATTTGTCGTGGTGATGTACAAACATTCAAGTACCTTCGTCATAGAAAGCAGACGCCTGTGCCTTCCGCTAATTCTCTACGCTGGTCTGCCTTTCGTTGTTTGTGCAAAAATGTTGTCTTCGTTGCCAGCGGTTCATGTGAACAGAGATAAACAACGGAAGGAGCAAATTAAAGGCCGTATTGTGGATGATCAAACACTTCCCATCATAAACGCTGCAGGAGTGTCTTCATTGCCACTGCAGAATGCGGCTGAAAATTGCCATGAAGAAAGAAACGCATGGCATTTATGTTATGTGGGATGCATAACTTCAGGCGAAATCTCTCGCCAGATCCACATACCTGGCGAGAGACACTGTTGTTTTAGACATTTCTACGTAATCGCTTTGCGCTCTGAACTGAAAAGAGCGACGTGAAGCGTTCGACAGGCACACTAAAGACACTGCCCAACACATCTGTGCCGAGTTCTATGGTATTTTCACAGTGGTTTCCATTTCACGACTAATCGGACCTTACTTTCCTAATATGCCTCGTAGTAACACGACTGTAGCCGTTTGCTGTCTTTCTTTTAACGACAGTTATTTTAAGCGAGCTCTAATCTAGTGATGTTCCTTTTACCGTAGATATAGTGTCACAGATAGTACATGGTGCGCACTTATAGTTGAATTCGCTTGGGTACTATCAGTCCTGAAAACACAATACCACATGTGAGCACATTACTCACCAGTGTACGAATATGTACCTCAATAAGCCGTCCTACTCTCGTTCTTTAATAACACTTTTCTATATCCACCACCTTTAAGGCTTTTCTGATAAAATTCACCTAACAGACTTAAGAAAAAATATAGTTCTCCAATGTAGATGTCACGCTGCGTCAAGTAGGTGTACACTGATATGGCCGCTGACGTGATGTAAAAAGATACATGATTCATCTGATTGGGAAGCCTCGTTACATTGTCCCATTGGTCAGTGACTATCCCTAACTGACAATATCGCTGACCAATGGCAGTAGAAGCACGAGTTTCCTGGTTTCGGACTCAATTTCCCAGGGCGTACATCACATGCGGTTATCTGTTCTGTTCCACGACACAGGAAAGCAAACGATGTTTACGTGTTTGAATGTGACGTACATACCTACCTTTTGCTGTTTACAATTTGTCTTTCTTGATAGACACTAACCACGGCAAAATATGAGCAAGAAACTTGCCCCTTGCGTGGTATTTCTTCGCAGCTACGGACCCTTCACAGCAAACACTGTGAAACTACCTATTTAATTATTTTTATTAAACACTGATTTACAGAAATTTCCCTGTGAAAGACAACTCGAACTTAACCTATTCATTTATAACCCACAATATACAAGCCCAACTCTATCTGACTGCTATACCTTGACAACATGATTTTCAATAATTAACACAAGAGAATGGCCCTGAATTGAAAGAAATCATAACAATAATACAAGTCCAAAAAATATGAAATTAAAGAGATATGAAACTTTCTCCAACTCTGTTAATTGCCTACACTCATTTCAATCACGAATCCCAACAGTGCAAACCCTATTCTTTTTCATAAGACACTTACCTCACGTAAAATATTCATAACACAAACTACAACAATTACAGAAAGTAGCAACTACAGAAAGCTAAACAAAAAGATTCTAACTACTACAGACTCTAACTACTAGCAGGCATATGGTTAGCGAAAGAAAGATTTTGTTGAAGAGCAAACAGTATATGTAGAAAATTTTTCCTTATTCATGTGACATCCAGTTCCAAGAATTATATATATGTCAAAAGTTCCACTGCTCAAACATTATGAACCAAACATCCATCATCATACAATTCCCTCCCTATTTTCTTACAAACCCATCATTTAATCTCACTTTACAATGCATGTCCTACCAACATAAGAGTCTTCCCTAAGAATATCATGTCCATACACTTCCAAAATATGTCCATACACTTCGCAAAAGATTCCAGAATAGACCCCTATTCGGATCTCCGGGAGGGGACTGCCAAGGGGGAGGGTACCATGAGAAAAAGACTGAATAATCAATGAAAGGATAACGTTTTATGAGTCGGGGCGTGGAACGTTAGAAGCTTGAACATGGTAGGGAGACTAGAAAATCTGAAAAGCGAAACGCAAAGGCTCAGTCCAGATATAGTAAGGATCAATCAAGTGAAGTGGAAAGAAGACAAGGATTTCTGGTCAGATGAGTATAGGGTAATATCAACAGCAACAGAACATGGTATATCGGGAATAGAAAGGTAGGGCAGAGAGTGTGTTGCCGTGGACAGTTCAGTGATAGGGTTGTGCTTATCAGATTCGACAGCAAACCAACACCGACAATGATAGTTCAGGTATACAGGCCGACGTCGCAAGTTGAAGATGAAGAGACAGAGAGAGTGTATGATGATATTAAAAGAGTAGTACAGTATATAAAGGGGAATGAAAATCTAATAGTCATGGGGGAATGCAGTTGAAGGGGAAGGAGTAGAAGAAAAGGTTACAGGAGAATATGGGCTTGGGACAAGGAATGAGAGAGAAGGAAGACTAATTGAGTTCTGTAACGAGTTTCAACCAGTAATAGCGAATACTCTGATCAAGAATCACAAGAGGGGATGATACTGGAAGATTTCAATTAGATTACATCATGGTTCAAAATGGTTCAAATGGCTCTGAGCACTATGGGACTTAACGTCTGAGGTCATCAGTTCCCTGGAACCTAGAACTACTTAAACCTAACTAACCTAAGGACATCACGCACATCCATGCCCGAGGCAGGATTTCAGCCTGCGACCGTAGCAGCAGCGTGGTTCCGGACTGAAGTGCCTAGAACCGCTCGGCTACAACGGCCGGCTTACATCATGGTAAGACAGAGATTCCGAAATCAGGTACTGGACTGTAAGGCGTACCCATAGTAGTGATGAAGAGTAGGCTGAAGTTTAACACATTAGTCATGAAGAATCAATACGCGCGGAAGTGGGATACAGAAGTACTAAGGAATGACGAGATACAGTTGAAGTTCTCTAAGGCTATACAACAATAAGGAATAGCTCAGTAGGCAGTACATTTGAAGAGGAATGGACATTCCTAAAAAGGGCCTTCACAGAACTTGGGAAGGAAAACATAGGTACAAAGAAGGTAACTGCGAAGAAACTATGGTTAATAGAAGAAATACCTCAACTGATCGATGAAAGGAGGAAGTACAAAAATGATACGGGAAACTCAGGAATACAGAAATACAAGCCACTGAGGAATGAAATAAATAGGAAGTGCAGGGAAGCTAAGACGAAATGCCTGCAGGAAAAATGTAAAGACATCGAAAAAGAAATGATTGTCGGAATGACAGACTCAGCATACAGGAAAGTGAATACAATCTTCGGTGACATAAAAAGCAAGGGTGGTAACATTAAGAGTGCAACGGGAATTCCACTGTTAAATGCTGAGGAGAGAGCGGATAGATGGAAAGAATAAATTGAAAGCCTCTGTGAGGGGGAATATTCTCTGATGTGATAGAATAAGAAACATGAGTAGATTTAGAAGAGATAGGAGATCCAGAATTAGAATCAGAATTTAAAAGAGCGTTGGAGAACTTAAGATAAAAACAGACGGAAGGGATAGATAACATTCCATCAGAATTTTTAAAATCATTGGGGGAAGTTGCAACGAAACGACTATACACGTTGGTGTGTAGAATGTATGAGTCTGGCGATATACCATCTGACTTTCGGTAAAGCTTCATCCACACAATTCCGAAGACGGCAAGAGCTGGCAATTGCGAGAATTATCGCACAATCAGCTTAACAGCTCATGCATCCAAGTTGCTTACAAGAATAATATACAGAAGAATGGAAAACAAAATTGAGGATGCGCTAGGTGACGATCAGATTGGCTTTAGGAAAGGTAAAGGCACGAGAGAGGAAATTCTGACGTTGCGGTTAACAATGGAAGCAAGACTAAAGAAAAATCAGGACATTTTCACAGGATTTGTTGACCCGGAAATAGCATTCGACAATGTAACTTGTTGCAAGATGTTCGAAATTCTGAAAAAAGTAGGGGTAAGCTATAGAAAGGGAAAGGTCATATACAACATGTACAACAGCCAAGAGGGAATAATAAGAGTGAACGACCAAGAACGAAGTGCTCCTATTAAAAAGTGTGTAAGACAATGATGAAGCGATGATGGAAATAAAAGTAAGGTTTAGAAGTGAAATTAAAATTCAAGGTTTAAGGATATCAATTATATGATTCGCTGATGACGTTGCTATCTAGAGTGAAAGTGAAGAAGAATTACATGATCTGCTGAACGGAATGAGCGCAATCTAATGAGTATAGAGTATGGACTGAGAGTAAATCGAAGAAAGACGACGGTAATGAGCAGTAGTAGAAATGAGAAGAGCGAAAAACTTAACATCACGATTGATAGTCACGAGGTAGATGAAGTTCGGAATTCGGCTAACTAGGCAGTAAAATAACCAATGACGGACGGTGCAAGGAGGACATCAAAAGCAGACTAGCAATGACAAAAAGGGCATTCCTGGCCAAGAGAAGTCTACTGATATCAAATATCGACCTTAATTCGAGGAAGAAATTTCTGAGAATGTACGTCTGGAGTACAGAATTGTATGTTAGTGAAACATGGACTGTGGGAAAACCGGAACGAAAGAGAATCGAAGCATTTGAGATGTGGTGCTACAGACAAATGTTGAAAATTAGGTGGACTGATAAGGTAAGGAATGAGGAGGTTCTGCGTAGAATCGGAGAGGAACGGAATATGTGGAAAAACTGATAAGGAGACGGGGCAGGATGATAGGACATCTGTTAAGACATGAGGGAATAACTTCCATGGTACTAGAGGGAGCTGTAGAGGGCAAAAACTGTAGAGGAAGACAGAGATTGGAATACGTGAAGCAAATAATTGAGGACGTAGGTTGCAAGTGCTACTTTGAGATGAAGAGGTTAGCACGGGAGAGGAATTCGTGGCTAACTTTTAATCGTGTGACCTGACAATCTGTTTACCACTAGGTAGGCAGGTGGCTCTTTAACTTCCCTTTGTGGAATGAATTATTTCTAAGGGCACTACTGCACTGAGCAAATGTGGCAGGGACATTAGTGAGTGATACCAAATTATAAATGGTTAAAAGCACCTCTAAATTATTGTTCCTGTCAGAGTCCTTCAAGAAATTTACATTAAAAACCCCACAATCATTCATCAGACGTTTTCATCAAAATTTTCCAAATACCCAGAGGTGACCTGTACACTGTTTAGCTATCCTAGCCAACTACTGGAACTCTCATTTCCCTCGTGGAAGGACTGTGGACACAAACGCAGAGGAACTCAGATAAATTATATATTATTTATTCATCAATAAATTATCAGCAAATAACAGACTGAATAATTTACAAAATTTCGAAATGACAGCAACTTTGGCGCTCAATGAACAGCATAGCCTCCAAATAACCAGCCCCTATGGTCTTGCTAACCGCTGCCTTCAACGAATTTATTAAGACATATCGGTTACATGCAAAATCTAAAACACACACATATTATAAACCAGCTAGAGGAGGGATGTACTTAATTACATTGCAGTGTAAATGTGTCATGTGAAATAAGGTAAAATGTTATAAAAAGTTTATTTTTCTTTGTGCACCTACTGTCGTAGTTTTAGGCGTGCAAGAATCGTTCAAAAAGAGTAACATAAATTTGGTTTTCATTTATTTCATATAATATATCATTAAAATCTATCAGCCATGTTGATGTAGCAGATTAGTTAAACACGGAGTGTTTCGCGAAAATTGTAGGTTGTGGTTTCATTGGGGCGACTTCAGTGGTGAAGACAATTGTGTGATCGATGGGGGCTTTTCAATGGAAAGACTGGAAAATCAAAGAACAGGAGATGAAGACTTGTACCACTCAGGCAGTGTTTTAAACCACGAAAACTGAATTACGACAGCTGAAGGGGGAAAAAGAGAAGCGCTAGTGGGAAAACGCAACAAGAAAAGGACAACCAAGGGAAAGTTTTGTTAGAAAATTCGAAATTCAATGGTGCAATAGATTTTGGTTGCTGCCAGAATTAGAGAAGGAAGTTCCTTATACAGATTTAGAGAAAGGTAGTGTACAACAGGACAATTTCAAGAAATTTACTGACAAGTGGGGTGAAATACAAAACATGAAAACAAGATTTCTGCTGATAGGTAGTGCTCATGAGACGATGAAACGGGGGCTGCAGGAAAAATTAGATGCAGCTCATCTGGTCACAAGTTTTGTGAAACCAAGTGCTAGTCTTAGCCAGGTTAGCAGCAAACGTAGTACAAATATGTAAGCATTTTAACAATGATTATCAGGTGTTCATAGTTGGAGACGCTGGGAACAGCCTGGCTAAAAACAGAAAATACAGTACTAGATGTGGTCTGGACGTAACACAAGCAGCTATTGAGCACACCAGGATGGGTTTTGTGGAGATTCTGTGGCCCAGGACCGCCCCTGGGTTACATCTGCCGTAAAGCAAGTAAACATGGAGCTGAGTGTGATGCTCCAGATGGATGATAAATCTTATATGGGTGATCTTGTAGTAGTGGTTATAGGAAGATAGGGATATACTGTACTTGTAGCATTCACTAGAATGGTAGGGCTAAGGACAAGTATGGAAGTGAAACGTCGACGATAAATAGTTTAGACAAGAAGAGAATAGAAGCTTTCGAAATGTGGTTCCAGAGAAGAATGCTGAAGATTAGATGGGTAGATCACATAACTAATGAGGAGGTATTGAATAGAATTGGGGAGAAGAGGAGCTTGTGGCACAACTTGACTAGAAGAAGGGATCGGTTGGTAGGACATGTTCTGAGACATCGAGGGATCACCAATTTAGTATTGGAGGGCAGCGTGGAGGATAAAAATCGTAGAGGGACACCAAGAGATGAATACACTAAGCAGATTCAGAAGGATGTAGGGTGCAGTAAGTACGGGGAGATGAAGAACCTTGCACAGGATAGAGTAGCATGCAGCGGTGCATCAAACCAGTCTCAGGACTGAAGACCACCACCACAACAACAACAACAACAACAACAGGAAGGACAAATTAGCAGATCTATCAGCATAAAAGATAAAGGGGAGGGGGAGGGGTGCACCAGCATACAAAGGCAAATTCCTGTATGTACACTCCTGGAAACTGAAATAAGAACACCGTGAATTCATTGTCCCAGGAAGGGGAAACTTTATTGACACATTCCTGGGGTCAGATACATCACATGATCACACTGACAGAACCACAGGCACATAGACACAGGCAACAGAGCATGCACAATGTCGGCACTAGTACAGTGTATATCCACCTTTCGCAGCAATGCAGGCTGCTATTCTCCCATGGAGACGATCGTAGAGATGCTGGATGTAGTCCTGTGGAACGGCTTGCCATGCCATTTCCACCTGGCGCCTCAGTTGGACCAGCGTTCGCGCTGGACGTGCAGACCGCGTGAGACGACGCTTCATCCAGTCCCAAACATGCTCAATGGGGGACAGATCCGGAGATCTTGCTGGCTAGGGTAGTTGACTTACACCTTCTAGAGCACGTTGGATGGCACGGGATACATGCGGACGTGCATTGTCCTGATGGAACAGCAAGTTCCCTTGCCGGTCTAGGAATGGTAGAACGATGGGTTCGATGACGGTTTGGATGTACCGTGCACTATTCAGTGTCCCCTCGACGATCACCAGTGGTGTACGGCCAGTGTAGGAGATCGCTCCCCACACCATGATGCCGGGTGTTGGCCCTGTGTGCCTCGGTCGTATGCAGTCCTGATTGTGGCGCTCACCTGCACGGCGCCAAACACGCATACGACTATCATTGGCACCAAGGCAGAAGCGACTCTCATCGCTGAAGACGACACGTCTCCATTCGTCCCTCCATTCACGCCTGTCGCGACGCCACTGGAGGCGGGCTGCACGATGTTGGGGCGTGAGCGGAAGACGGCCTAACGGTGTGCGGAACCGTAGCCCAGCTTCATGGAGACGGTTGCGAATGGTCCTCGCCGATACCCCAGGAGCAACAGTGTCCCTAATTTGCTGGGAAGTGGCGGTGCGGTCCCCTACGGCACTGCGTACGATCCTACGGTCTTGGCGTGCATCCGTGCGTCGCTGCGGTCCGGTCCCAGGTCGACGGGCACGTGCACCTTCCGCCGACCACTGGCGACAACATCGATGTACTGTGGAGACCTCACGCCCCACGTGTTGAGCAATTCGGCGGTACGTCCACCCGGCCTCCCGCATGCCCACTATACGCCCTCGCTCAAAGTCCGTCAACTGCACATACGGTTCACGTCCACGCTGTCGCGGCATGCTACCAGTGTTAAAGACTGCGATGGAGCTCCGTATGCCACGGCAAACTGGCTGACACTGACGGCGGCGGTGCACAAATGCTGTGCAGCTAGCGCCATTCGACAGCCAACACCGCGGGTCCTGGTGTGTCCGCTGTGCCGTGCGTGTGATCATTGCTTGTACAGCCCTCTCGCAGTGTCCGGAGCAAGTATGGTGGGTCTGACACACCGGTGTCAATGTGTTCTTTTTTCCATTTCCAGGAGTGTATAATGATCAGGTGAGACACTACCCGCAGGGCAAATGCAGAATTCAGACAGATAACAATAAGGAAATTGCATTGATAGTGACTCCTAGTTCATGTTATAATGATAGAAGAAACGATATTATAATGTTGCTTCATCAGAATCAGAATATTAAGGGGGGGGGGGGACATTAAATAAATGTACAAAAGAACAATGTTCTGTGGGTCCTCGTCTTACATTAAAATCGTCCACATCTGGCAGTGGCCGTTTTGTCTCACACTGCACACTTCACCAGGCCAAAACCTAATGCTCTGCTG
Source organism: Schistocerca nitens (assembly GCF_023898315.1). Classification (NCBI taxonomy): domain Eukaryota; kingdom Metazoa; phylum Arthropoda; class Insecta; order Orthoptera; family Acrididae; genus Schistocerca; species Schistocerca nitens. Next base: position 471,629,072 of record NC_064617.1, on the reverse strand, counting down.
TGGGCTACAAGAGTGTCACGTTGACGCTTCTGTAGAGGATGTCTGGAGCTTATTATGAACTGACAGGTCCTCTGCATTACTGTGTAAATAAAATTATTGACATCACCGTATTACTGTTCTATTAATGGCCTGTTTTTTCTCATTTCCTAAAACTTCAATCGACAGCTTCTAGCTGTTCCGTCATGGAAGTATAAAAAAGTTATAAATATCTTTCTCTCCTAAAATAATGCTACAGAGTCGTTAAGAAATCTCATTTCGTTGTCTTTCAGTTGAAAATTCAGAATAAGTTTATTTCTTGAGTGACAATCTGTCTGACCAAGCCGTTAAGGGTAAAATGGTTTGTTATGAACGTTGTGCAAACAATACTTTCTTGCCTGTTGACACTTCAGATGAAGATATTGATGAAATACTAAAATCGTCAACGATGCCTGTAGCAAATCGGAGTTGACCGTGGAGCACAAAATTGACAGTAGTTTATAATTTCGCGATCTCAACATTAAGAAGCAGGGCAGTAGGCACGCATTTACCGTGTACGGAAAACAGACAACTAATACTGTGATTCCTAATGATTCATACCATCCACAGGTTTGTTAAGAAGCAGCCTTCCGTCTTCTAGTGCACAGAACAGTCAATATGCCAATGGACAGGAGTACAAAACAACCCTTCAGTGTGCGGTGAGCGTCACATTTGCATGAAAATTGCCTTTCACTGGCATTAGAAGAAAGGGTTCAGTTATGCTCTGAATGTCCAGGTGTGTATATGATCCTGAATTTGACTGCTCCTAGGCTTTTATTAGTATTAAGATGGAGATTAAACTCTTTAAAATTGATTATGTGTTTGTTCAAACATTATCTTTTTGAACGTTCTTATTATGGTGGCCCACTTATTTTAATACTGCTAAACTTTCTGTAGTTCATTTTGAATTTTAATGTTTATGTTACTTGAAGCAAGTTACGGAAAATTGCAGGTAGCTTACAATGCCTTCTGGTTCCCTTCAACTGATTGTATTGAACCGAAATTGGCTACATAATAGTTGCAAGCGTTAAAATTCTACAACATAAAGCGAAATTTATGTTTGACACTCCTGGACATAACCTTTTAGTGAATATTAAGTTTTATTACTGTTTCCCAAACTCAACTAATTTAATTTTGTTTTCACTCCAGGATTGGCTTCATAAGTGTCAAGCAGCTTTCCTTTCATTATGTTAATGATTATTTGCCAGTGACATTTTGTAATTTTTTAATATATGTGTGTTTTAGATTTTGCATGTAACCGATATGTCTTAATAAATTCGTTGAAGGCAGCGGTTAGCAAGACCATAGGGGCTGGTTATTTGGAGGCTATGCTGTTCATTGAGCGCCAAAGTTGCTGTCATTTCGAAATTTTGTAAATTATTCAGTTTGTTATTTGCTGATAATTTATTGATGAATAAATAATATATAATTTATCTGAGTTCCTCTGCGTTTGTGTCCACAGTCCTTCCACGAGGGAAATGAGAGTTCTAGTAGTTGGCTAGGATAGCTAAACAGTGTACAGGTCACCTCTGGGTATTTGGAAAATTTTGATGAAAACGTCTGATGAATGATTGTGGGGATTTTAATGTAAATTTCTTGAAGGACTCTGACAGGAACAATAATTTAGAGGTGCTTTTAACCATTTATAATTTGGTATCACTCACTAATGTCCCTGCCACATTTGCTCAGTGCAGTAGTGCCCTTAGAAATAATTCATTCCACAAAGGGAAGTTAAAGAGACACCTGCCTACCTAGTGGTAAACAGATTGTCTGGTCACACGATTAAAAGTTAGTAACGTTGTATAACTGAGTTCCATATACAGTTGGGAACACTGTAAGGAACCAGTGAGACTGATTAGTGACAAAACTAAGGAAGATTTTAAGGAAAGCTTAAAAATGTTGACATGGGATGAAGCTTACAATGAGCCTAAATCCAACTCTAGATTCAGCTTATTTGTTAATGAGTTTGTATCCAGTTTTGATAGCAGTTTTCTTAAAAAGATAATTAAATGTAATAATGATGTGTCATTGAAGAAACCATGGATCAGTACAGGTATCAGATTCACTTCACAATGGAAAAAGGACTTGTATAAAACAGCCAGAATCCTTTTTATTGTAAACAATACTCTGATGTATTAAGGAAAGTTGTAAAAAATTAATTTTGTCTGAAACTGACAATTCAGATAACAAAATAAAATCAGTATGCAATATTGTTAAAAGGGAGACAAGGAAAGGAGCCATAGAAGATGACACTATTTCTATTAAAGAGAACTGGAACGTTGTAGAAGACAGTTCATTTGTAGCAGATATTTTTAGCAATTACTTATCTCCAATAAGATATTGAAAAGCTGTGGGCCTGTAATATGTAATATGTAGTATTCTTAGTCATTTATGTAGTGGCTCATTAATGCAGGATGTTTTCCCAGTAAGATTGGAGTATGCCATTCTAAGCCTGTCTATAAAACAGGTGACCCTACAGATGACAATAAGTACCGCCCAGTGTCACTTCTCACATCAGTTGCTAATAATTCTGAGACTTTAATATACTACAGGATTGTTACTCACCTGTCTAGTTACGGAATACATAGCCAATCACTGTTTGGATTTCAAAACTGCCATTGTACTGATCCAGGTATTTATGCATTTACTGTGTACTTAGCAAAATCTTTAAATGATAAGATATAGTCAATTGTGATCTTCTATGACTTATTAAAGGCATTTTATTTCGTCAGTAATAACATTCTTTTAGAGAAGTTAAGTGGAGATGGAACTAAAATTGTAAACATTCATTTGAAAAGTCATTACAACTATCTTTGTTAATGTACAAATCTAAAATTTTGCATGTGTAAGGAAAAAGAGCTGTATTTTAACGGAAAAATATAATAAAAATAGCAGGATTAATATTTTGGCAGAAATGTGAATTTTTAATTTTTAATTGTCTTTTACAAAAAGCCACAACTCAAATTCGAATCATGCTATGAATTTGAAAATGATATTGTAGTGTTCTAAGAAGGTTGTAAGTAAAGCAGTATTATGGACACCTATTTTCACAACGTCAAGTCCACAGAACGTCCTTTTTGACCATCTAATCCAAATTAAATTAATGAGGCTTTCATTCACTTCATGTGCCTTCCCATGACGACAATTTCTCAGTAAATCAGAGCTTGTAAGAAACCTGAATGCGGGCTTAATTGCATTTATGACAGGTTCCGGTAATAAGTGTTTACATGAATACATCTCATTTCTTCTGTTCTGCTTAAACCAGTTGTCTTTTGGACACAGATTATGCATTGGTGTTGCGTCAGAGGATAGTTTCCGGAAAAAATTGCCCACACATTACATCTCAATGCCTCTAAATTGTTTGTGTGTTTGCTGATAGCCCACCCATAAAATAATGAATAGGAGCCATTTCCTTCAGAGTAAGGCTCCCTTTCCCTCCTAGTGATTTTGCCGCCTCAAAGCACCTGATCTTTCATTTCCTTCGGCAAGTGACGAAGCCTACCACCAAGCCTCTTTTGGATATGGCCAACACACTTCAATTTTTCTACGGTAGGATTGTTGGTTTTTTATCTGTCATAGTTTTCTACAAAGAGAAGTCCTCATCACCAAAATATTTAGTATTTCTGACACCATACTGACACTCAGAGCTGGAGAAAATACAACCACAGAGGCCTCCCTGCTCCTGCCTGAACCACTATAATTTTTAGAGCATACTACTGCATACTTTCCTTGTCACAGTTTCTCGTTGTCAGACACTTTTCTTGTTGCTCATTGGTAGCATTATTTAAACGTAATTTCTACATCTAAAACTTTACCTGAGTCAATGCCAATTAAGATGCAACACCATGTGGAGATGTGTACTCATTTTCATCCAGGCTCCATCTACAGAAAGACACTGCTCAGTAACATCTTTATTTCTTTTTGGTTTGTTTCCATCAATTCTTCCACTGATGTTTTCATTGATATTTCTTCATTTATTTTATCAAACCTTGTATATGGTGGAGGCATGTTCAGGAAACCACACAATAAATTATCTCCATCCCTACCCTGTCCAAGTTATCTCAGAGCATATGCAAAACTAAAATTGCTTTCATAGGTACCACTGGCAGTTGTTTTGGAGGAGGTGAATGAAAATTTGTAGCCACATGAGTTACAAATTAAGATAACTAGCTATCACCAATCTTCTTTCTCCGAGAGCAGTCATGCAGTCCATATTTTTACAGCTAACACATGAACATTAAAGCTTTATAGCTTGGCAGAGAAGCTCTAAATCAGTAAGCCTGAATCAAGTGACATCCACATCAAGATCACTCATACATGTGTACAATACTCCTATTGCAATTTTTGATCCCAAAGCCGAGAATTTATGTTCTTCATTCCTAGGTGCTTCCTATTTTTCTTCATAAACTGATTTCCATGAAACCTACGTTTCCTAAACAAAGTTTTTCCACCACCTATTATGCACATGTTTTCACTTCCACATAAAGATTTGCTAATTGAATCTCCACATACTAATATGTGTTAGTATTGTCAAAACATAAGTATATCATATGCATGAAACTTATCAGCCAAAGATATAGATGTCAGCCAAAGACATATATGTGAGCCAGAGATATCAAAAGAAACTAGCCCTTACATACACAAAAATTCTGGTGATACAAGCAGTTTCTCAAATGTCAGAAAAAAAGGGAGTGGCTGTGAGTGCAGATTTAATATTTTAAAAGCTTTTCTAATACTGATATCATGATAAAATTCACACACAATATTGATCAAACTCTGTAGATTAAGAGAATAGTATTTTAGAAAAATCGAGTTTCTGGTCCCAAATCCATTACATCCCCCTGAAGTTTTTGTCATATATGTGGTTCAGCAGAAGTCTGGTTTAGTTCTTATTTAAGTAACGGGATGAGTAAATTATCATAGGCAGTATGAGTAATACACTCCTGGAAATTGAAATAAGAACACCGTGAATTCATTGTCCCAGGAAGGGGGAAACTTTATTGACACATTCCTGGGGTCAGATACATCACATGATCACACTGACAGAACCACAGGCACATAGACACAGGCAACAGAGCATGCACAATGTCGGCACTAGTACAGTGTATATCCACCTTTCGCAGCAATGCAGGCTGCTATTCTCCCATGGAGACGATCGTAGAGATGCTGGATGTAGTCCTGTGGAACGGCTTGCCATGCCATTTCCACCTGGCGCCTCAGTTGGACCAGCGTTCGTGCCGGACGTGCAGACCGCGTGAGACGACGCTTCATCCAGTCCCAAACATGCTCAATGGGGGACAGATCCGGAGATCGTGCTGGCTAGGGTAGTTGACTTACACCTTCTAGAGCACGTTGGGTGGCACGGGATACATGCGGACGTGCATTGTCCTGTTGGAACAGCAAGTTCCCTTGCCGGTCTAGGAATGGTAGAACGATGGGTTCGATGACGGTTTGGATGTACCGTGCACTATTCAGTGTCCCCTCGACGATCACCAGTGGTGTACGGCCAGTGTAGGAGATCGCTCCCCACACCATGATGCCGGGTGTTGGCCCTGTGTGCCTCGGTCGTATGCAGTCCTGATTGTGGCGCTCACCTGCACGGCGCCAAACACGCATACGACCATCATTGGCACCAAGGCAGAAGCGACTCTCATCGCTGAAGACGACACGTCTCCATTCGTCCCTCCATTCACGCCTGTCGCGACACCACTGGAGGCGGGCTGCACGATGTTGGGGCGTGAGCGGAAGACGGCCTAACGGTGTGCGGGACCGTAGCCCAGCTTCATGGAGACGGTTGCGAATGGTCCTCGCCGATACCCCAGGAGCAACAGTGTCCCAAATTTGCTGGGAAGTGGCGGTGCGGTCCCCTACGGCACTGCGTAGGATCCTACGGTCTTGGCGTGCATCCGTGCGTCGCTGCGGTCCGGTCCCAGGTCGACGGGCACGTGCACCTTCCGCCGACCACTGGCGACAACATCGATGTACTGTGGAGACCTAACGCCCCACGTGTTGAGCAATTCGGCGGTACGTCCACCCGGCCTCCCGCATGCCCACTATATGCCCTCGCTCAAATTCCGTCAACTGCACATGCGTTTCACGTCAACGCTGTCGCGGCATGCTACCAGTGTTAAAGACTGCGATGGAGCTCCGTATGCCACGGCAAACTGGCTGACACTGACGGCGGCGGTGCACAAATGCTGCGCAGCTAGCGCCATTCGACGGCCAACACCGCCGTTCCTGGTGTGTCCCCTGTGCCGTGCGTGTGATCATTGCTTGTACAGCCCTCTCGCAGTGTCCGGAGCAAGTATGGTGGGTCTGACACACCGGTGTCAATGTGTTCTTTTTTCCATTTCCAGGAGTGTATAAACAGGGCTTGCTACTATTCTTGCTTTATGTTAATGATCTTCCATTTTATTTAAATCAGGAGGCGGAATTAATCCTGTCTGAAGATGATACAAACATTGTTGCAAAGCCAAACAAGGGAGTAAATGATAACAGTAAATGAAGTAACTGAATGATTTTGCACAAATTTAGTATCTTTAAAGTTTGAAAAGAAAAAAAAACATGGTTCATCAAGTTATGTACTGTACAAAAATACGCATCCCATTAACCTAGTATATCATTCAGAAATAGTAAAATGGGTAGAAAATTGTATGTAGATACGAATACAGATGAAGTCTTAAACTGGAAAAGCAGTATAGCACACTTGCAAAAACATTTAGCTTTAGTTATATTCGTCATAAGGTTTACTGGAAACTTTGATGATACAGAAGACAGTAAGTTAATGAATTTTGCAAATTTTCCTACATTGATATCTTGTGGAATAATATTCTGTGGTAATTCCTCCATGTGTGGAGTTAACACATGTACATCTTGCAGGCATCTTTTTAAGCAGCTGGAAATATTATGACAGCTTTACAGTACATTTATTCACTTATGAAATTTGTTATCAATGATCAGTCAATGTTTGAAATTAATAGATATATTCGTAAGCACAAAACTAGGAAGAAAAATGATCTGCATTAGCCTTTAATGAATCTGCTTTCTCACAGAAGTTGGTGAAATATGCTCATGGAAATAAAATGTTTCACATGCAGCAAAAGTATTTTCAAAAGTAGATAAAATATGTTTCTCTTTAAGAACTCCTCCTATACCATACAGAAATTACTGAGAATAGATAATTACTCATTTTTTTTGAAGAAAAGACTTGCATACGGCATTAGCCATATGAATACATTTTTTTAAATTTTTTTTAGTTGTGTATCAGTGTCCTATATTGTACTGTTGATGTATTCCACATCATTGTGTATTTAATCTATGGAACAAGGAACTAACTAACTAACTAACTAACTAATAGTATCTACTTATGTTAACACCCTAACAAAGGGTCACTATAGTGTTTGGCTGACATTGGTATCGGTTTTAGAGATGAGATTTTTATGAATTTGTACATGGGAATATCATTGTTTAATTAGGTAATTCTTGTCAACAAGTGCATTCTAAGCTCTAAGTTAGATCAGTTGTAGTGCTCACGTATGTTTTGCAATGCTATAGAACAAATTTTTACGTATTTTGCAGAATTTTATATCTTCTTTAAAGTAAGATACAAATATTGAATTTAATTTATTTTAGTGGTGCTGAGAAGTGACCCATGTGTAGTCAATAGGTAGCACACACATGTGGCAATATGTAATTTTAAGGATTTGCAAATTGTGGTACAACAGTCGAACTTCTGTAGTCAACAAGTACTGCTTCATCTGTAAGCTTCATCAGCAGTTCCAATATGCAACCAAAGTGCATTTTTTTAACCTTACAGGAATAATTAGTTCTCACATTAGTAGCTTGTGTTTTGTGCTTGAAATCTTACGTATTTTAAGAAATAATACAATTTTATTTTTTGTAAAGTTTGAAATTTCATTCATGATTAGAGATTTGTAATTATACCGGCATATTATGGCAAGCAACCTGTTTATGTATTTGTGTGTGTGTGTGTGTGTGTGTGTGCGTGTGTTTGTAGTGTGTAGTCAATATCTTTACTTATTATGATAAATAATTTTATTACAGTGGTAAGGATTGTATTTTTGAGACGTTCCTCTATCTTGTTCCACCATTCTGTTTGATTGTATTTCATCTCTGTCTTGCGCCACCACTACCGTTTTCTTTGTTCATGTGTGTTTGCAGTTGATGTTTGGAGTATTGCAAAGTTATAACCGCACATTGCGAAAATATGCAGTGTATGTGATTCAAAACAATAAAGTTATTGTCAAAACACCGTCCTCCTTTCTTCCTAAAATGGTGTTTTATTAGTTTGTTTTCTTGTTGCTAAGTAAGGTGTGAATATGTGGTTTTTGCATCACGTATTTTCATAAGATTTTTGGTGTAATTTACAGGCCGGCCGCGGTGGTCTCGCGGTTCTAGGCGCGCAGTCCGGAACCGTGCGACTGCTACGGTCGCAGGTTCGAATCCTGCCTCGGGCATGGATGTGTGTGATGTCCTTAGGTTAGTTAGGTTTAAGTAGTTCTAAGTTCTAGGGGACTGATGACCTCAGATGTTATGTCCCATAGTGCTCAGAGCCATTTGTAATTTACACTGATCAGGCAGAACATTATGACCACCTACCTAATAGCTGGTATGACCACCTCTGGCAAGGATAAAAGTGGCGACGGGTCGTGGCATGTAACCAATGAGGCCTTGGTAGGTCGCTGGAGTGAGTTGGCACCATAACTGCACACAAAAGTCATCTAATTCCCGCAAATTCCAGAGAGGTGGCTGATGACCTCTGATGCCACGTCCAATCACATCCCAGATGTGTTCGATCAGGATCAGATCTGGCGACGTGGAGGTCAGCACATCAAATGGAACTCTGGAAATCGCCACCATGTTCCTCGATACACCCCATCACACTTCTGGCCTTATGACATGGCGCATTATCTTGCTGAAAAATGCCACTGCCATTGGGAAACTTGATCGTCATAAAGCAGCGTATGTCGTCTGCAACTGGTGTACGATACTGCTCTGCCGTTGTGGTGCCTTGAATGAGCTGCACTGGACCCATGGATGCCCATGTGAATGTCCCCAGAGCGTAATGGAGCCCCCGCCAGCTAATCGACGTCCCGTAGTAGAGGTGTCAAGGAACTGTCCCACAGAAGACGACGGATTCGCGCCCTCTCATCGGCATGATGAAGAACGTAACGGGATTCACCTGATCATGCAACGTTCTGCCACTGCACAAACGTCCAGTACCGATGGTTATGTCTCCATTTCAGTCGTAGTGGGCGATGTCGTGGTGTCAACATTGGTACATGGATGAGTCGTCGGCTGCAGAGGTCTGTCGTTAGCAGTACTCCACCCAGCATTAAAGTCTGATGTTAGTTCCACCACAGTTACCCGCCTGTTCTGTTTTACCAGTTTGCTCGGTCTACGACATTCGATGTCTGTAATGAGGAGTGGTCGCCGAATACCACGACATCTGGACGTGGTTTCACCTTCGTTACGACACGTGTTGAACACACTCACCACAGCATTCCTCGAACGCCAGACAAGTCGTGAAGTTTCCTGAAATGCTCGTGCCGAAACCCAAGGCCATCACAATCTGCCCTTAGTCAAACTCAGACAGGTCACGCGCATTCCCCTTTCTACACATGGACAGCACACTCACTGATATTACATGCACCGTCATATGTCTGATTAGCAGTCATTCCACGCAAGGTGACGCTGCTAGTCCTGGACGGTATTTAAATCAATAGTAGGTCGCTGATCATAATGTCCTGCGTGATCAGTGCACTAGCTGATTATTTGAAATACAGTTTTACAGTGCCCTGGTACCACAGCTCCAATTGCTAAATATTGTAACATTACTGTAAAGTTTGTTTTGGACATAATATCTAGTAGGCCTATATCAAATGCAAATAAAAATCAGTATTAGACCGTTAATAGTATCGGTTACGTTTAGTAGCGTAGAACATGCTGCATTACCTTCATACCTTTAAAATGGTGCTTGCTAAGGCGAAACATTATCTAAAAACCTGTAAACACTACAGGTGATGATTCGTCCTATGAACCAGCAATAAGCCGGCCGGCGTGGCCGAGCGGTTCTAGGCGCTACAGTCTGGAACCGAGCGACCGCTACGGTCGCAGGTTCGAGTCCTGCCTCGGACATGGATGTGTGTGATGTCCTTAGGTTAGTTAGGATTATGTAGTTCTGAGTTCTAGGGGACTGATGACCTCAGAAGTTAAGTCCCATAGTGCTCAGAGCCATTTTTTGAACCAGCAATAACGTACCCTATGATTGAAATACTAACAGCCTTTCCCTATTTTATATGTGAAGATATCATTGCGACACCTGACAAGACAACAATTTAAATGCTGTAATGATTTATTTGGGGCTTTATTGTGCATGTAATTAATTACATCCTTCACTAATGATTTAGTTTCTATTTCTTTGTGCGTTTGTCTGCTTAGCTTAGTATTTTACCCAACGTGTACTTTCTGTTTGATTAGGCGCGTTTTGCTACATTGCTTTCTTTAGGCATTGCTAAGAATGTCAACTGCCTGTTTGGAATGTTATTTTTTAGCCAGATTTGTTTAGACATAGAAATAACATTGGGCCACTTAATTTGAAAGTTCAGAATCATGTTTTAGGCATCAGTTTGATGGTTGTGTGTGTAGAACATAACATTGTGACATTTGAAATAGACATGGCATTTTTTGTACTGTTGATACATTTTTACAGAAATTTTAGCTGTTGAATGAAAATTTTGACATTTGACAAAATCGACAGAAGAATTTAGAGGTCTATTGTGCCTTATACCACATGTGATGCAGAGATCAAACTTTATTTATTCGAAAGTGCTGATTAACCTGAAAGTCTATATCATACAAATAATGTGTGTGTGTGTTTTTCTGACGTATTTTAGGTTTTGAAATACTGAAAATTACATCATTCATGTAATATTTTGGCTAAATACTTGAACATGGCCCAAAAATTTAGATCGTTTGGCTGCCTTTGAACACAGCCATGATTGTAGTTTTGGAGCTACATTGCGATTAGCTGTTTTATTTTAAAGCACTGTAAAGGGGTGGCATGTGATAGAAGGAGAGGGAACAGAAGGGGTGAGGACTGGGAAATGAAGGGTTGGAGGGAAGGAGTTACATAACACAACTTGGCTATTTCTATCATCTTCGTTTTCTGAATTTTTTCTGTTTTTCTTGAATTTTTTCAATTATTGAATAATTTTTAAGTTTTCCACTATCTTGCATTCTTTTATAATTTCCCAACATCACTATCTCGAATTTTTAAATATCCCACCATCTTGAATTTCGTGTCACTGCCAGTGAGTGCAGCACCATAACAGTGCGGACTACTGATGGGAACTTGATCTGTTTACCAGTTAGTAGCTAGCCCTGCTAATTACAATACATAAAGTCACAATCTATGTGGTATAGATGGTCTTCTGCTGAAAGAGAATCGTTGAGACATGGTAGACATCTCGCTTATTGAACGCAACGCGCGAGAACAGTTCACAGAACTTCAAGTCCAATGCACATGACCAAGTCCAGGCATAATCGCCGGTGAACACAAGTGAGAATCTGGCCTACCCTGTAGCAAGCTTGTGGGCACTGAGCCGTGCACAGCTCGTCTTCATGCCATTTGTTGTTTGTCATCTCCTATTACGGTACTGCCGCCTCGTTTTCTTATTCCATTTACTGGCGTCACTAACTTCCTGTCTTACTTGTCCGTGAGCGGCAGCAGCAGCGCGTATCGGTAAGTGCACTGTCGTACCATCTCTGGAGCGACCAATAGTTATTTCCGGGTCGTTGTGTGTCTGAGTAATCAGTACGGTACGGACCAGCAGTGCAGTCGGGACGCAGCAGCAGTGAAGTCGGGAACGGAGTGCCGATGAGGCGCCAACAGCCAGTGCTCGCCGACCGCTGGCGACACACATGAACTGTCGGAAGGATCGGGAGGACCGTTTGTTGGTCGTTCGGTTGGTTATCTCATCGGCCGACGTATATCTGGTCCTTTCACTGTTTCCGGGCCTGGACAGTTGGTCGGTTGGCGTGAAGCAGCGAGGAAATCTCCGCCGTGCATTGTTTGGCCGGGCCCGCTGGCGGCCTCTACGCGGTGTCGAAGTCTGTGGTGCTGTTCCCATTGCTACGAGGTTCGTGGCTCACCGATCCTGGACATGAAAGTTGAGTTTTGACTTAATCTACCAGCAAGTCACGACTGTTCACATTGTGTCATTTCGAGTTCGTTGTCAGCTATTGGGATAATCCCACGAGCAACAACGCGTGTTTTCAAGTTGGCAAATTTTAGTCACCCTCCTGTGGAGTTTAACTGTACTTGGTTATTTGAATTGAAATGCACCAGCGGAATCTTCTGTCTTGTGGCCGTTAACGTTCCAGTTACCTGCCCTGGTCGTTGACGTAAATTCAGGTAGTGTATTTTCCTCATCGTGTTATAGCTGTCTATCATGGTGTGTAGTTTGACAGTTCAATGTATAATTGATTGTGGGCGCCAATACCTTCTACGTTGTTCCATTGAACTCCCTGTTGTGTGCTAGTCAGGTAAAGTGGAAGTTATCTTGTCCGTGGGTCAGTTGACTGTCTGTCGGTAGGATTGTCGTCGGATCGACAATGGTTGGGCCGACTGCCTGTCTCACCTAAGCGAGCGTTAATGCCTGAATTCCAGGCTGACCCTCAGAACTTCTGAGCGCCCTTGGGTGTCTGCCTTCACCTGTTTGTTCTTGTTGTTTGTACTTGTATGGCTTCTATCCGATTTTTAGATTCAGGTTGTTTTGCCCTTAAGGCCTCAGATGGTTTAGACCTTCAGCCTAATTTAAGAACTGTTTTACGTAAAGCCTTTGGCCTTTTTAAAATTAATGTTATTGAGTCCTAAGTGCTGGTCCTTCAGCCGATTTTGAATTTAAGTTGTTTGCTCTTAAAGTGTCAGATTCTTTGGGCCTTCAGTCTAATTAAGGAATTGTTTCTAGATAAGGCTTTGCCTTTTAAATTTCTGATTTTGGTTGAGCTTTAAGTTATGGGCCTTGAGCCGTTTTTAAATTATAGTGCTCTTCCCATCAAGGCACAAGATTGTGAGGTGCATTCAGCCGCTAATTAAGTTCCAACGCTAAAGCTGTGTTTTCTTAAAAACAATTTTTCTTGCCTCTTGTAATGTTTGATCAAATAAAAGGTTGTATGTTCGAGTGTAACAGAAAACCACTTATTTTGGCCCCTTTCCACAACTTAAATTACGGGTTTAGCAGGGCTCTCAGGCATGACGAAAGTTTTCGTTAGACAAGTGGCCATATTGTAGTATAATATCATGTGCGTGAAAACATGAGTCCGCTAAATTGTATGCGTTTTCATCAGATAAACTAGAAGAAGCTGCACAGGACATTACCCATACCAATCTGACTGTGCTATTGATGATGTAAAATTGAAGGGTTATGAATTGTGTAGTCTGTGAAAGCATACTAGTCTCTATAAGTGTCATCTGAGAATTATCTCTGGACATATGTGGAGCAAATTTGGTAGTACTGTGTCTAGGAACTCGGCGCACTCAGTTCGCTACGAAAGCAATCAAACAACTCGTATTAATGAGTTTTATTACAACAAGGCAAGTACAAATACTTAAATTTGATAGTTCTGTCGCAAGCAAAGGGCGACATACAAAATAATCTGTCTTCTTCAGAATAGACAAGTACAAGTATGTGCTAGTAGAGATTGCTAATGATAGAAGAAGCTACGATGCGACGGCTAGCGAAGTGTCTAGCGTTGAAGCTGCTATCGAAGTGTGCAGCCACCAGCCAGGCCCTGCGCTTACGTCCTCTTCACCTAGGGGCCACTGCTGTCGCTTTGACGTACTGGAGGGAGGTCAGTCTGTGTGCGGTTGGCGTTCTGGCGCTGACCTCACGCCGTAGCAGGTAGTTCTTGGCCTAATGATGAGACTGAGGGTCGAACGAGTAGTCTTCAAATAGAATTTATCAGTTTCTTTCGATGACCTGATAGATTCAGATCTGATTTGTGTATTGAGGGACTGGAAATATTGTTATGAAGAGTCTACAGTCTTTTCAAATTTGTGCTGGTGGCTTTTGATAATACTTCTGACACTTGCAACATTGCCAGAAGTATGAAGCCACGTCAAATAGTCAGTTCCACATTGTCTGATAGTGCTTCACTCTTTAAGATCAGGTAGAGTTGGTAAAACAGGCCACAACACTTATTGACCACGCAGGTTATGTGCGACCTCCAAGTCAGTCTCTTGCCGATGGTGAGACTGAGTCCCACAGATAAAGTCTGTAACCAACTGTGAGTTGGAGTTGAGACAGCTTGGGCTAGGTGGTGAACAGAATTAGTTGGCTCTTGAAGAGATTGTCACCTTCCAGACAGAGCACTATTGGTGATTTTGTCTGTATGTGTCTGGAGGTGCCTAGTAATGAAATTTAGGTTGGGACATTTCTTCAACAGCGCAGTGTCATCGCCGCACAGGGTGATTTTTCCCACTGATCTGCTTCAGTGTATAGTCCCTCCTATCCAGGAATGATTCTATCATCTCTCTCTTTGACTCTTCGTCTCTTCATTCTACAAATGTATTCAACCAGGGGCAAGGACTGATCGTTCGTGGGGAGTGCTCGGTGTTGCTAGAGCTTCTCTATATCAAACTTATTATGCCACTTCAGGGAGCAATGGTTAGCGCATTGTCATTCTACGTGGCTCCAGGGGATGTGACCACTGTAATAGAGCGGTGCTCTCGTAGCAAGCCTCTCATCACCCGATGACGGCGTCGTTGGGAGTGGTGGGGTACCGATGCTGTGGTTCTCATGACCGTTACACAGAGCCGAGGACTTAATGGAAGCTGCAGTTGCCTGTTGAAGTGGTGGTGAGAGGTCCCAATCCAGAGTACTGGCATGGGTTTTCTACATACAGTGTGACCCAGGGATTCGTACGGTCTTTTGTTAAATAACACATAGAAGAAACGCAACGGATATTATTTTTCAAGTTCCATCGTGAATTTTCCAGGAACTCTTCAAGTTTCTTTGTTCCATGTGGCTACACCATGTCTTCCATGTAGCGGTGGAAACATGTTGGTTTAACCTTGCTTTTTTTTTAAAGTATTCTGTGTATAGGATCGCCAAGAAAGGCGATAATGAACCACCCGTCGCAATGCCGTCTCTTTGCTCATAATAACGTCTGTCGAAAGTGAAATACTCGTAAGTTGTCTTCAGAACTTGCCTAAACAGTCCACTGAAACAATTTTCGAACTTTTCCGCTATTAGTTCCAAAAATTCAGAAAGTAGGACTCTCGTAAAGAATGATAAATAAATAATATTTTCACAACATTCCGAAAATTGTTCCTTATTGTTGTCGTTATCTGCCATACAACAATGCAGAAGTTAATATTAAAATGAAATACCACTCACCTGCTCTCTCTGAGATCCAGTAATGTTCACTCCCACGGTGTACAGGCGGTTATAAGGTTCTGGTGATCTATGCAACAATACCACATGCAAAGCAATAGTCATTTTTGTTGCAGTATGGTTTCTCTTTCTCTCTTCCTTTCTATACCTATCCACTTCCAAAATACTCATGTAGAAGCCTACATGAAAAATGATTCTGCAGCATTATTCTGTTATAATCGACTGGTCTTTGAAAAAGGTAATTAATTTGTTCGGTAATTATCTACGTAAACTAACAAAAGTTTATAAGGCAACTCTTTGTAAGGCAACTCCTTAACGGTCTAGATACTGTAAATATGGGCAACAATTCATCGGCCCAGCGGAAGCAGTACAAGGAAACTACTTGACATTTCGACAGTGACCGCCAATCGCTGTTCACCGCGGGCGATGCTTATCTGAAAAGTTCGATATAGAATGATAACGGAACATGAAGCGGAACTACAGATGAAATGCCACCCGAGAGAAAGGCAAAGTCCGCAAGATTTTTACGCACCAAGAATTCGACTTCTAACCAAAACATTAGCTGTGTTGAATAACGCAACACCAGCAAAAACTTTGAACACATACACGGTAACGATCTCGTCAGGAATTAACGAACAACGTTTTGGAGGGGAATTACCTATTTTTCGAAATGAAAGAGTTGGATGTCATGCATAAATATTCTAAGTTATCACTGTAATGTATATGCTGAGTGAACTGAGGGTAATAAACACTACAAAAGTGACAATAACAGCTTCCGACACGTATTTCGCAACGATGGATGACTTGGCGGACACCTCGGTTGCAGGAGTCTGCGTCTTCGCTGCTCACGAAACGTGAAAATCACTTTGCCGTCATTTTGAAGATGCCTGCCGCGCATTGATATCTTCGTCCGAGGAAATGAAGAATTGACTAACAAGGAAACATTCCCGTAAATAAACGATCTTAATGATACTGGTTTGGGGGGGGGGGGGGAGGAGCAAAATAATGCGATACGTATTTTTTTTTCTTTGCGTCCAATTTCACTTTTAAGAGGTAAAACGCAGACTCAAAAGGTAATTTGGCATGTTGGGTTTAGACGGAATATCTTCGAAAAAATGACTTGTAAAAAAGGTTTTTCATTTGAAAGTTGATATGTAGTTAACGTACTTAAAAACTGTATAATAAACTTCTGTAATAATTTGGAATTTTGTGGAATGCCCCATCACCATGAATTAATTTTGAAAAATGAGAATTTTTGTTGCACCGTGAATTATAGAAGCCTTTAAGCCACAGTCATCCACGTGTAATAAAGCTGGTTGCTAAAATACTATTTTTAAAATAGGCTCTACAAAATGTGCTGTCAGAGTATTTTCAGCATACTTAATTAAAATATGTAAACATTCGTTAGTATTCTAATTATATATTATAATTATATTGGCTATGTTTTACATTCATGTTTTACGACTTACAGTCATGGTTCCTTTTTTTTAATTTGGCGTTTCACGTATGTTTATTTTGTCAATTGAAAGTAATAGGTAATTCATTGTGATGATACAAAATCATTACAATAATGATAATCTGTAGAGAAAATGTTTAAACATTGTTTTTTGCACCATGTACATTAAATTAACGGAATTTAATCACATAGTGTACACAGCAGAGAACACAATACAAAACAAAATTCAGCAGGATTTCAAATTCTCGCGACTACTTTTAATTTTCTTAATTTTATGAGGCACATAAAAGAACATTGGTAACCCTAAGCGAAGGGAACCGAATACGTATCAGTGACTGCAGTTTGTTATATTATTTCTCATGTGGAGACTAACACCATAATCATTCAGCAGAACTAGAGCTCAAAATTTTCTCACAAAGTTCTTGCGACATCGAATGCTAATTGTGTCCAATGGCTACACCCTGTTCTGTCGAGTCTTTTGGGATTAGCAGATGAACAAGTTCCTTTTCCTCAAACGGATCTTCCACGTTGCCCATCCCAAGAATCTAACAATAATACAGTTTTTCCTCCCTCACTGGGGAAGAAAACATATTTCAAATATCTTTTGACATGGTCAGATGTTTGGTTACCAGGTTGCCATGCTGTCACAAGGACATTTGGGGTTTCAAAAAGAGATTCTCGAATCCTCGGTACAAACTCATTATTCGTTTATTTTAAAACTATGAAAGTGTGAAAAAACCGTTCTGAGCATCGTACCCGAGGACATCAAATTGTTCATCTGGTGTTCCCAAAGGGGTCGCCGGCACAGCTACAGCCACGGTCCGTATACAGCTTTCTATGTTGGAAGGAATTTGTGAGAATGTTTTCAGATATAGTCCTGTTGAATGGTTGTGGTGCCATTCTCCACTTGCGAAACAGTGTAATCAAGCTTCAGTCACTCGTACATAATCATTACTCACCGCCAAGCCTTACCAATGTACTGAAATATGACTGATACAAATCAGGATATTTAGAGGAGCACCTGCGACAATTTGAAATCCTGCTGAATTTTGTTTCATATTGTGTTCTCTGTCGTGTATATTATATGAAGAAATTTCGCTCATTTTATGTGCATGGTATACAAAAATGTTATATTTTAAGAATTTCTTTACAAATTATGATTATCAAAATGATTTTGTACATAATAGTGAGTTACTAAATATCTTCAATTAACAAAATACATGTGAAATTTAAAACTTTCCCAGCTTACAGACTGCTTGTACTGTATTTCAGCTCTGTGTCTTCTGGCCGTCTTCCCTATTTAAAATCCCGCCGGCACGTGCATGGCGTCCTAGTTGACATAGCGCATACGTTTCATAGCACGTACGTTAACTTGGAACCGTCGTCTCGATTCATAACTAATTCATACTGTCGTATTTCCACTGACTTATCCCTGTGACCCCGAGATGAAGGAAGACAAGCATATGGATCACCGACGATGAAAAAGTCGTAGACCCAACCCTCATCGAGCAAGGTGGTGATGAATGTTTTTCCTTGATGCTGACTGGTTATGCTCTTTAGGGGCAAACCACCACTCGAGAATATTACCGAAAGCTCCTGACGAAGTTATAGGAGGCTGTCAAAATGAAGCTTCGAGGGAAATTGTCCGTCAGGTTGTTTTTGTCCACGACAATAGCCGAAACATTCTGAGCAGGACACAGTCATACATGCTGATTATTTGCGTTATCGAACATTTACTCTGCACTGTCCCCAATCCGGTATTCTCCTGACATGGCACTCATAAGGGAACATTCTCATGTGTAAATAAATGATACTGATGAAACCTGGCCGGTAAGCATATGAGGCAAAATAATGCAATACATATTTTTTTGTTGTGCCCAGTTTAATTTTTAAGAGGTAAAACACACCCCAAAAGGTAATTTGACCTATTAGGTTCGGGGTGAATATCTTCGAAACAATGATATCCGAAAAAGGTTTTTCATATGAAAGTTGATATGTAATTAATCTCCTTGAAAACTGTATAACCACCTTTTGTAATAATTTGAAATTTTTCGGAAAAGAATCATATCGACCTCGTAGGAGTTGCTGAGGTAAGATGGAATGGACATGGAGAGTTGCAGTCAGATGAATATGTGTTGTACTACTCAGGAGGAGAAGTAAAAGGAATGAATGGAGTAGGAATGATTATGACAAAGGAATTGGCTAAATGTGTGGAATATGTAGACTATGCAAATGACCGGGTTATTGGTGTAAGGCTGAAAGGAGCACAAAAAGATTTACTAATTGTCCAGGTGTATATGCCAACTTCAGAACATGATAAACAAATTGTAGAGGAAACGTATAATGTAATAGAGAGGATAATGGACGAAAATAAAAAATGCTGCAAAATAGTAATGGGAGACTGGAACGCCATTGTGGGAAAAGGGAAAGAGGAAAACATAGTAGGCAGTCATGGTCTTGGAAAGAGAAATGATAGAGGTGAATGGCTAATTGACTTCTGCAGGGAAAGGCAGCTGATAGCGGCAAACACATGGTTCAAGAACCACAAGAGGAGGCACTACACTTGGAAATCACCAGGGGATAAATACAGAAACCAACTCGATTTTATACTGGTAGAAGAAAGATACAGGAATGGAATCAAGAAGGTGCACACATTACCAGGTGCAGATATTAATAGTGACCACAACTTACTTATGGCAGAAGTAGAACTAAGAATGAAAAAAATGAAGAAGGCGACCATGGTGAAGAAGTGGGACCTAGAGAAGATAAGATCCAACAAAGAACAAATTACAGAAATGCTGTCTCGGGAGTTTCTCAACACATTACGAGACAAAGAACCACCTAATAATGCCAATGAGTACTGGAATATGCTGAAAGAAGGAATCATTAAATCAGGACAGCAAAATATAGGATATGTAAAAGGGAAAAGGTCAAAAAAACCATGGGTCACACAAGAAATGATTTCCAAGATGGAGGAGAGAAGAAAACTGAAAAACAAGAGCACTGAAGATGCAAGAAAGTCATACCGAAGGTTAAATAATGAACTGCGAAGAGAAACAGAGCAGGCTAGGAAAAAATGGCTAAAAGAGGAATGTGATGAAAGTGAAGAACTGGACGGGAAGGGAAGATACGACCTACTATACAACAGAGTAAAAACTATGACATGCGAACAAAACAGAGCAGGAAGTGTTACTACGGAAATTTTAAGGAAAGACGAAGAGGTGGTGTACAAAGATCGTGACGATGTCCTCCAGAGATAGGAAGAATATCTAAAAGAGCTATATAACACAAATAGCAAACCAGAAACTCTAGAACTTGATCACACAACAGTGCAAGTGATGACGAGGAAGGACCAACCATCATAATGTAAAGTCTGCCATAGCTGCAATGAAAAATGGCAAAGCGGTAGGTATAGATACGATACCGGAAGAAATATTAAAATGCTTGAACCAAGGTGGAATAAGAGAAATATTGAGATTATGTAATAAAATATATGACAGTGGTGAATGGCCTGAGGACTTTCTGACAAGAGTAATGATTCCATTACCGAAAAAACGAGGAACCAAGAAATGCAGCGAGGACAATCAGCCTCATTTCGCTTGCAGCCAAAGTGATGTTAAGAATAATTAATGAAGGACTTGAAAAAGTAATGGAGGAGAATATTGGTGAGGAGCAGTTTGGCTTTAGACGGAATACTGGCACCAGATATACAATAGCGCTCCTACGAATCTTGGGAGAAAGGTTTATTGAAAAAGGAAGAGACCTATATATGTGCTTCATCGATCTAGAAAAGGCACTTGACAATGTGGTTTGGGACAAGCTGGCGACAATAATGAGAGAAAAGAGAGTGGACTGGAAAACCAGAAGACTTGTAAACTCATTATATCTTAATCAAAAAGTTTCAATTAAAGTTAGAGGAGAAAGTACAAACTGGATCGGACTAGGAAAAGGAGTAAGACAAGGATGCTGTCTATCACCTTCTCTTTTTCAACTTATACTTGGAAAATATGATTGATCAATGCTCATTAGATGACAAAGGCGTAGAAATTGGAGGAAGAAGAGTAGGGTGTTTGAGGTTTGCTGATGACATGGTCCTTCTAGCCACAGGGGAAAAAGAATTACACGATTTAGTGAACACCATTGAAACTAAGGGAAAAACATATTGAATGAAAATTAACACAAATAAAAGAAAAGTATTGGCACTAGGAGGAAATAAGTAAATAAAAATAATGCTGAATGGAGAAATACTAGAACAGGTGCAAAATTTTAACTAGCTTGGAAGCAGGATAGACACCGACTGGAAGTGCACCACAGAAATTAAAACAAGGATAGCAATGGCAAAAGAGGCGTTTTATAAGAAAAGGAGAATTTTCTGCAGCGGTCTGGACAGAGAACTCAGGAAGAGACTCGTAAAATGTCATGTGTGGAGTGTTCTTCTATGGCGCTGAAACATGGACTATGAGGAGGAAAGACAGAGAAAGGCCGGAGGCTTTTGAGATCTGGACGTGGCGGAGGATGGTAAGAATGAGTTGGATGGACAGAGTAAAAAATGAAGAGGTATTGAGAAGAGTGGGAGAGAATAGACAGTTACTAGATGTAATAAAGAGAAGTAAAAGAAACTGGATTGGGCATATATTAAGAAGGAATAATGGACTGATCAAAACAGTTTTAGAAGGTTATGTAGAAGGGAAAAGGAAGCGAGGAAGGAAGAGATTCTAGATACTGGATGACATGATGGACGGTACAACATACAGCAGCCTTAAGAAGGAAGCAATGGATCGCAGAAAATGGAGAGGCAAAGGACCTGCTAATATAGCAGATAACTGATGATGATGACCCCACGACCATTAATTAATTTTGAAAAATGAGAACTTAAGTTGCAAGATAAATTAAAGAAGCTTTCAAGCCACTTAAATCACTGTCAATAACAATGTTACTGAAATATTTTTTTTTTTAAAAAAAAAGCTGTACACAATGTGCTGTCAGTGTATTTCTAACATACCAAATTAAAATGTCTAAACATTCATTACTTACAATTATTTAATGTTTTAAATTGTTATCTTACGTTTTACATTCTTCTTTTTTGTACTTTACCGTTTCACACACATTTGTTATTCTACAAAATTTCGGGAGAACTGCCGGATGTCTCTAACGTGCTGGTACGACATTTCGGTGCAGTGTCTTCTGGCCATCTTCAGGTGAATACTGACGAGAAATACAATAAGCTCCCCCGTTTTTAAACGTCTTGATACGATGTAAGAGCAATGGCACTTTGGGTATTCAGTATTTCGAAAAGCCACAACTTTATTTGGAACCTAATAGTTGCCACCATCCTGCAAAAATGATGGACCTCCTAAAGACCTTAATCCAACGAGCCCATACCATCTAAGATGCCTATAGCCTACAACCGGAACTGAAACACCTACAAACTTTGTTCCTGAACAACGGATGTTCATCTCACCAACTGCAGGGAGCTACAGACGTATAAACGACAGAACAATTAAGACAATTAAGTCTTCAAAACGACTGCTTCTCTACCATGCGCTGGAAATGTTTCAGCTAAAACAAGCAGAATATTAAGAAGACATGAAGTTAAAGCAATCATTCGACCTCCTTCCAAAATATCAGCGCTTTTAGAGTCTGTTAGAGACGACATAGAGTTGCGCAACGCAGTTGTTTACAGAATTCCATATGACGACGGCAAATCTTACATAGGGCGAACGACACGCACTGTGCAGGATCGCATTGTAGAACATCAGTGGCATACTCCATTCTCCAAGCAATTACCACTGGTCAGTCAATTAAAAACAATGAAACAAAAACCATGGCCAGTATGTCACAGAGATACATCAAGAACTCTTCCAAGATGATTGGGCGGCTAATAAGCGCCGGCCGCTGGTGGCCGAGAGGTTCTAGGCGCTTCAGTCTGGAACCGCGCGACCGCTACGGTCGCAGGTTCGAATCCTGCTTCGGGCATGGATGTGTGTGATGTCTTTAGGTTAGTTAGGTTCAAGTAGTTCTAAGTTCTAGGGGACTAATGACCTAAGATGTTAAGTCCCATAGTGCTCAGAGCCATTTGAACCATTTTTGGCTAATAAGCAATCTAGATCAGTTGTTTCCAACCTTTCTGAGATCATTACCCCTGAGTGCGATTAGATTTAGCTAATTCCTCCCCACCCCCCCCTCAACCCCCTGCCATCATCATCAAGATAAAGGCCTAACTGAACTTTTGTACGAAAAAGAACTTTCTTTTAAAGCCCATTTGTAAAATGATGCAAGGTAAATGATATTTATTTTGTAGGCATTTTATTAAACAACGAAATAATACGCTAGTCATGCTACTTATTTCTAACAACGTTTTCTTTCACAGACTGATGACACGATTCCCAGGGCATCTCGAATGTTACTTACAACTCCTCCTCAGAAAATAAAGCTTAGAGTCCATTTTGAGGTTACACACTTGTTACAAAATATGCTTCTTCTGCAGTTGTCATGTCCCTGGACATTTGCTTCATCCATATCCTAGACCCAGTTTAACATCAACAAAGTTGAAACGTATGTGCTATACTTTGTAAATCACTTGATTGTTTTAATCTTTTCTTCTGAAGTGGCAGAAATTAGAAGACTACAGAAGACAAATGCTTTGTATCTTACGAACGCAAGTAACATTATTATTATTATTATTATTATTATTGTGCTATCAGTTAGTTCATTTATTATTTCAAAGCGGATAATGAAGCAATTTCTGGTATTGCAGGAACTACCTGCAAATCGGAAAAGGCATTTTCGTGCGATGTTTAAGCATATGCGTTGGATAGGTCTCAACTTTGTCATAGATACATTTACAAAGGATTTATGTAGCAGGTGGATCATTTGAGGGAGATGTTGTGCATACACCTGTTTCACAAGCCAAAGCCTCCACCACATTGAGTCACGTGTTAATGTTACTAACTGGAAAAAGTTATTTTTTATAAATCAAATAATCAGTATTAAAGTTACAAAGTAATAATAGTAATGGTCTTTCAAAAATAACTTTGTTTGGTGACGGAAACACACTTTAATCCCTTTGTTTTTACCCGTCAGAAAATTACATTTCACACCTCAAAGTTAATTACTCCCAAGATGGGAACAACTGATCTAGATTGACCGGAAATAACTGCAACAGCCCAATGGCAAGTGGCTTGTGTGGAAAAATGTCCTCAGACCGGCCCTGGCTGCTCCGTTCTGATTTGGCTGCCCAGGCGGAGTGCTACGGTGCTGTGCCACGAGGACTTCAGTTTAAAGAGGAACTACGGGCGGAACGCGAAAATTAATATTTAACAATCTTTGTCAAACGACAGGCACACGGGAAAACACTTAAAATGCTGTAAAAATCACCTTCTTGAAAATCACATGAAACTGTGTTATTTGTTTTACGTCTTTTCAGATAAATGCTTGCATGTTTCTCATTCAGAATGGGATGCAGCAATCTTTGTGCATAAACGTTGAAGTCACCATCAGATTATCATATGTGGTTTAGTGAAACATTTAGACTAAGTAACATGAAATCGTCAAAAAATCATGAAGAATAGGAAAATATTGAAAAGCCATTTTGAAAACTTGCAATTACTTTTAGTGCTTAATACCAAGTTATTGTTGCTATTACGTTATTAAATCACGTCACAGGCTTGCAAATAGACACATAAGAATAGAATAACTTGTAATAAATCCTATGAGGTATGGATTTTTAGTCTGTTACTTGATAGACGAATGATGTGACACGCAAATGTTTCAGCGTTGGATTAAATTGTCTGCTCTTGACTGAGTATAGGTACACTAATAGATCACTTTCTTTTTCTGCAGTGGACACGTTTTTTAAATTTTCTTTCTGATTTGTCAAATCTGTAGTTAGGATTATTCCTAGATTTACGAAAGTAAGTTAAGCTCCTTGGACGCTTTTAAAACTCCCATTTCAGAAGATGAAACAGCTGAGACTGTCTTTTCCGTTGATTTAATACCCCATTGCTGTCTATCAATGTTTGTAGAAGAAGTTCCCTCCATCTGGAAAGGCAAGGGAAAAGCTATATAGCTGATACTGTAAGCGGGCGACGTATGTTATGGTCTTTATGCAAGTGGATAACGTATGCTACACGTCAATGGATAATGTATCTTAACTGTCTCAAACCCAGGGGGGTAAACAAGCATTCCACATAGATATAAATTTTGGGCTTGTCTCAGAATTAATTAAAACGCCACTGTGACACGACAAGAATGGGTTGTATCCTAAAATGTAACGCAACTTCTCCCTTTTTCATTCTACATTTTAATTTATCAAAGCTTTCAAGGTTCAAGTCATAAACAACAAGAGGGTTTAATTACTTTCAACTCCCAAAAAAATAATTAACATTTAGATACTGAATGTTGTTGTGGTATTCACTCCAGAGACTGGTTTGATGCAGCTCTCCATGCTACTCAATCCTGTGCAAGCTTCTTCATCTCCCAGTACCTACTGAAACCTACATCCTTCTGAATCTGCTTAGTGTGCTCATCTCTTGGTCTCCCTCTACGATTTTTACCCTCCACACTGCCCTCCAATACTAAATTGGTGATCGCTTGATGCCTCAGAATATGCTCTACCAACCTATCCCTTCTTCTAGTAAAGTTGTGCCACAAACTCCTCTTCTCCCCAATTCTATTCAGTACCACCTCATTAGTTATGTGATCTACCCCTCTAATCTTCAGCATTCTTCTGTAGCACCACATTTTGAAAGCTTCTATTCTCTTCTTGTCTAAACTATTTATCGTCCATGTTTCACTTCCATACGTGGCTACACTCTATACAAATACTTTCCGAAACGACTTCCTGACACTTCAATCTATACTCGATGTTAACACTTTCTCTTCTTCTGAATATTGAATATGTGATTATTAATACGTTATCTCTATATATGAAAGTATTATGACAAATGAAACAATTAAACCTTTATCAGTGATATTTACATCTACGTTGTCGTAGCTCAGCAATGGGCTAAGTTGATGGAAAATGAACTTTATCTCTTGAACAAATCTAAAGTCTCATGTACTCAATGGAGGGTATGTTAGTAATCAACTCTTGAATTTCTATATTCATAGCATACACAGGTTGGAGTAAACAAAATCTCGACTCAACATTTAATCTCGCCTAACGCGTGTTGGTACATTACGAATCGGGAACTGCAGCAGCATTGTCTCCATGCTGGGTCTAAAACGTTAATTCCCTACTGTGGCCTTGACTGAATTCAATCAGTCTTAACTTTCCTGCGTTCTGTAGAACGTTAAATTTTCGCTATTCGAAATTAATGGCAATTCCACACTCGCTGTGTGATGAAGCGACGTGCACAAATCTCAGCCCACAAAAATTCCCGCAGGAATATGAACTACCACTTTACGTTTGTCACCAAGATACGTGAAGCGTACCACCCTCACTCGCAAACGTCAAGTTTGAGTCTCAACGTCTTCGCTAATTTTACCACATGCATGTGTGTGGCCCACAGCGAAATGAGAGCTCTCTGTGTGTTAATTTAATTCTCAAAATGCTTTTATATGCCGTTACTCTCCCGAGCACGATTCTACTACGTGACACAGTATGGCTTCGGCCAACTGCTTCCTTGTTATAAGTGAATTCTTATTTTTCTTTCCCAGGTCGCTACTAGCCTCGTTAATGTAGTATCACCATTTACCCACAGTCTCGGCTGTGTTTATTCTAAAAGGTATTATATTGCACTCGCCTTATTTCTATCTGAGCTGCAGCTGGGCCCTCTTTTGTTAATGTTAATTGGGGTTTGCCAATGCCATTGTTTCGTTATTCGGTACATGAGATTGCCATAGTTTCTTCCTGTTGACAGTATAGAGTTATTTTCTGGGGATTTTTATTCTGTATCGTATGTATGAAGATTATGTAAGGTCCGAAAAATCCGAACACTTTACACATGCCGTCCCTTCCGACTTGATTTTGTGCTGCTATATGCAAGATTGAGGCATTGGTCATTGCAGTGCAGAATTATAAACTCAGTTAATTTTTCATTGTCCAGCTACTGTTCTATCTTATTCTAGATGATCTTGTCTTAATATCCTGAAATTTTAATTTAAAATCTGGCTTTACACGATATTTTTTCTAGGTGGTTACTGTTTTGCTTGACAATCTTTTATAACAGTTCTATTGAATTCAGTCCTACAGTATTTCCTTCCTCCTATAGTTAAATTAAGTCAAAATGTTCCACCCACACTACATATTGTGTTTTGTTAATAATAATTCCAGGAATGCCACAGTTATCAAACACTCATGATGTTGATTATGGAAGATGCAGTTAATGAAGCGTTTTGTTTATGTTATCTATAGTCTCAACACATATACTTGTAACTTCAATTACATTTTTATCATATTTAAATAATTAATAATTTTCCATAGTGGCAACTTTACATTTTTCATCTTATTTGTCTTCGCAAAAACATGTTTTCTATCTCTCTAATACACTAATATTTTTTGCTATGTTTAGATTAAATGAACAGACTGTACATATGAAATACAAAATTATAAAAACATGATGATTTAGATTAAATAAAGGAACTTTACATACAGAATACATACCATAAATATAGGGTACTTTTTCAAATACATTTACAGTAGAATTACAAAAATACAGTGAATTCCAAAATACAGATGCGCAGTGGTACAGGTCCAATTTATTTACTGGTATTTTAATTCTTTTCTTTGAATGAGTGTCTTTTTCTCTCCTTTTCGTATATTACCATGACTTTGCAACATGCATCACTTTTTTCATAACACTTTCACTTAATTTTGGGCTGGGTTTGTTCTTGATGCTACTATTGATTAGTGGTCACTGATATTATAGTCAGTTGTAGACTCTGCTGCTGACATTTCTGAGTTGTTGATTACGAGTGCTATTACATGGTCAATTCGTTCAAGGTACTGTCATGAGGTAATGAGTTAGGTGTCCTCGTCCCTTTTTCGTGTAGTTGCCATCGAGAGTGTTGAATGTAACTCCTCAACAACAGTTGCAGGATGATGTATGAAGTCCCAATATGCGCTCTGCTAGAGGGTTTGATCACCTTTATTTGTTGAATAAATTAATTGTTAAGGTTTGTTGAATATTACTTGTAGTTGATTTGCGACATATACTGGTTTTAAGGTAAGGATTGGGAAAAAAAGAATCTTCTATTCTGTCTTACGCCTTCATATTGAGAACCTCTCTCCTCTTCGTTTCTTGGTGTATCTTCATATTCTCTTCTTTGGAACTTGCGCTTCTTGGGCATAGAGATAGGATTTGTTGTTCAGTAAATTATTTGAAAGGATTGCCAGTTATGTCTGTTGTGAGATATGAAGTTTGAATAGATCACAGAAGCGATAAATCGGCCTTCAGATATAGACTTGTCCATTAGGTAATTAAGAGAAATACTCGGTGTTTGTTTTTCCCAGGTGGTCGTGATGATAATGTGAGCTTAGCTTGTTTCCTGTCGCTATTGTTGTCGCTAATGACGTTTGCTTGCCTTCCTTACACATGTGCATCACAGGTGTCCTAATTGCTGTCTTTCTCTGACCCTTTCGGCAAATGGGGTGAGGCACATTCTTTAACATCCACCAGCTTCGTTATCCACCTTCATGTAAGGCGTGAGACAGTGAATTCTTTTCTTCAGTAGTTGGTTTGTTGCTGACGCCATGTTGTGCAATCGTTTACTCAGCGTTTTTGCGTTTTTAACATCAGCTTGGGTGCTCCTTCCTTACCCAGACATTAGTAATGACGTGGCTCTGCATCTTCTTCACATCTTGACCACTACTTACAATTTTCTTTACATGAATTTTACAATACAGTTTACATCACTTCATTACATAGGTAATGCAACAATATGAGCTTACATCGAGTAATTATATAGACTTTTAGATCAATATTTGCATAAATGAACATGTACATTAATAACACAAAAAATATTTAAAAGTTGGATTTTAAATAAGATTTTCTTAGTTACTTTACATAAATTTATCATTTATATGTCTTTACATTATTTTGGTTTTACGGTTCCTTCACTTCATGTATGAGTATGAATTGGTGGTATGTGGATTTGTTTGTTAGTTTGCCATGTTATTAGTTTCCTTTTATTAATCTTTTCTGACCTAGTTTACCAATTTAATTGATAAGCATTATGAGACCTAAATTTTGAATGATCACTTGTTTTTGTAACTTGGCCTGTCTGCATCTTGATTTCTGCTGCAACCTGTAACAAATCTGTCTTTGTTATATATTATCCACAATCTATTGATTTTTATTCTCATGGCTACATGCCTTATAATTAGTGTAAAATTATTTTACAATCTGCCTGTAGACCAGCACGCCATTCTTCAGCAAATAGTGCTGCAGAATGTCAACCAATTTCTTTTCTTTCCATTTATGTTTCACTTTTATCACTTTAGGTTCTTCATTCTTTTCGTATACTTCATAGTCATTACTGTCACTATTAAATAACTGCTCTGATATTGTTGTTAACTCAGTTCCACTATCTATAATTGCGTTAACACCAATACCCTATACTGTTACTCGCAGTATCGGACTTATCTCCGAAGCACTCTTGTCTTTGACTGCTTCCATTAATACATCCTCAATTACTTCGTAGTTTAATCGATGTATTTGTGTTTGTTCGAAAGTTTGGGGAGAAGTATTTCCCTTTTGCAAATTATGCAACTGTATTCTTGCTGCTTTTAGATCAGCTTCTACCTTAGCCAATCTAGATTTAAAACATCATTTTGACACCTTGCTCTCTCTCTTTTAACTTTATGTCCTCATCACACATACAAGTGATCGTATTTTATTTGGACTTTAAACCATGACAACTATTTTTTAAATGTGATAGTACCTCACGTTTAGATTCTGGGGATTCGTTATATTATGCATTAGGTGTGTTTGTACTCACACCTTGATTCAACAATTCGTTTTCATCTTTTTTATCTGCCACTGAAGGTTGCAAATTCACATTTTTAGCTATGTCGTTATTTATTGCGATGCAGTTTCCTGTATCTGGCTTGGTGATCACATATTCTTGGTAATATTGCCATACCATGTCCTCATATGTGCCACAATTATATACCCCTGACTCTGATTTATCAGACTGTTCAGATACTTTATTGTTTGGTTCGTTTTTCGGTCTAGGCGAAATATTTGCCCTATCATTGGCCTTACTATGATCCACCTGTTCTTCCCTATTCTTTTCGATTCCCTGTATCCATAACGCTTCCGACTCTTTCTGTTTTCCTTCCAAGCCTCGTTAATGTAGT
The DNA here is from genome assembly GCF_023898315.1 of Schistocerca nitens. Classification (NCBI taxonomy): domain Eukaryota; kingdom Metazoa; phylum Arthropoda; class Insecta; order Orthoptera; family Acrididae; genus Schistocerca; species Schistocerca nitens. The sequence goes on along the minus strand of NC_064617.1, from coordinate 471,598,879 downwards.
ATCACCATTTACCCACAGTCTCGGCTGTGTTTATTCTAAGAGGTATTATATTGTTCTCGCCTTATTTCTTTCTGCCCTGCAGCTGGGCCTTCTTTTGTTAATGTTAATTGGGGTTTCCCAATGCCATTGTTTCGTTATTCGGTACATGAGATTGCCATAATTACTTCCTGTAAACAATATAGATTTATTTTCTGGGGATTTTATTCTGTATCGTACGTATGAAGCTTCTATAAGGCCCGAAAAACGCGGACACCTTACAGTATATACTTACATCAAAAAACGACTGGGCAGAACGGGACACTATCCCGTCCTCCCCATTCCCTTCCGCTCCCAAAACACATTTCAGGGTAGCAGCTTCTATGGAACATAATAACTGACTCATTGAAATGTAGTATATAACTGACATATAGCGAATGGCTTGTATCTTAAGATCGCATGTCATCTAAGGGTGTTGGATTAACAATTAACGGCTTATCTTGAGTAGAAATTCATCAAAAGTTATAAAAATACAACTGGAAACATGAGCGACAACTATTCACTTATATGCCCGTCAACAAACCAAGTGAAAATAGCTGTCGCACCTTTCCTTCTATTCAGTAACACAGTTACATGTTAGAGATGAGGCAACAAGTCGTGCAGAAAGTATGCAACCATATTATGTAACGGGAACAGTACAGCACACATGCTGAGTAGGGCACTTAATAAAGTGTCATCAGTTGGTGACTGAATTCACAAGCTGATGACCTTATACTGAGTAACCTATTCAGCATTTGTGCAGTAGAGTGTCAATTGTAGTTGCTTGTCAGTACAGCACTGTCCAATTTAGAAAACAGGACATTTGTGTTGTGCACCACAACTCCTTTTTGCACCGAGTTACGTAAATTTAGTTTTCCGAGATGACAATTAAAATGTTACTACCGTTTGTGAATTACTTTATAGATGAATTACGTTCTTTTTGTATTCTGAAACTGTGGCCCCATGATATGTTCAGCATCCTTGTAAAAGTAAGCCGTGGATGAGCAAAGCAACTGCAATTACTGTGTTCCAATTTTTTTCATGAAGTTTGGTGATGAATGTCAAGATAAAGTGATTAGAACTTGTTTTATTTAATTTTTAGTAATGTACGGTCACCTTACGTGGACTTGAAAACATGGAAATCTACTGTAAACTGGTAGATAATCAGAGTGCACTTTACCAACAGATTGAAAGGCATATTTGCCGCGTCATAAAAAGTGCATCAGTTACCGTCAGTTATGTTAAAAATACGCAGTCGTTATAAGCTGACATGACGTCACAGACTGCTGACATTTCTCGTGGTGAGCTCGTAGATCCCCTCTATCATTATCTAGTATCTCAATACAGTTGATCGAATAATTCCACTAGAATAAAGTGACCGCGTACTTCATTACTGTTGCGGCTGAGTGGATGCATTGATATCGGCAACTTTACGTTGGTGTCATGTTGTACATAGACGATGCTGGAGGCGACACAATGCTAAAACGCGAGACGCATACTACGACATGACTCAGAGACGATACTTAAAAACAATAATCACTGGCCTTTCCTTCGTGGGGGGACCACAGTCGTATAGAATTTTTTGAAAGAAATTTGCGCCGTTTGAGTGTTAATTGTTTATTTACTTCACAAAATCGTGATTTCGGCATTTGGAGCCATTCTCAAGTGCATGTTGATATGTTAAGATTTGTCTGACCTGTCTGTGACGTGCCATCGTCGAAAAAACATATTTCTGCTCTTACAGACCAGTTGTCGCGCAATGAACAGTTAACAGTGCAACTTACAATTAACAGTACATGGCGGAAATTCCTTAAAAAAACCACGCAGAACAAAAATGAAAAACGACGTTTCCTCATGAATATAATCCTAGCATAAAACTTTGGAGACACGTTAAGCTCAATGTTTCTAAGGAAACTATTAAGGTTTCAAACTGAGAGAATGAACTCATGAGCAGCGTCCTACGTACGCTTAGCCATGTAATTGTGTTGGTGCAAAATTGGACACAAGACGTCACTGTTACGTTTACCTTCTGCAGCAAGTGAAAAGTCATGCACTTGGTGACGATTACACAATACTATTCTCATTTCAATTAGTTTTGTAACTTTGTTTCACCAGTGAAGTTTTGCTCTTGTTAAAACAGACACAGCTCAAAACTCGATCTTCTGCCCTCTTAAGTCATCGGTGTATGGCAGCAGCGCGATGTTCTCGTTCCAGAAGTCCATGCGCTCTGCGTCCTTGTCGTGTATAAGTGTGAAGTTGGCTTGCATCAGCATGTAACTGCGAGTCGAGTTGTCGTACGGCTCCCAGATCACAGGGTCTGGCGCTGGAGTGGGATTCCTGTGGAACAACGAATCTGTCATAGAATATTCAAGGATGTGACACGATTGTTACATTGACATCTACATTTTGATTGTTTACTATTTTATTGTTTATTTATTTATTAGCAGCTCTTCTGCATATGACCTGTGTCCTTGAAGCTACTAATGGCTGTGTTCCACAGTTGTAATTAACATCCAAAGTTCATTAATAAAATGGTTTCTTTTTATAAATCATCACCGAAACACAACACCACATGACGCTAAAATATTTAATTATTCAAAAATGAAAAAATAGTAAAAAAGAAAGGCATCTAGCGAAAGAGACAAGAATGAAACTGAAAAAGGTAAGGAACTGTCTAATTACAGACAGGTGTTAGACTAATAAAAAATGTTATAAGTCATGGTAAAAAAACGGTGAAAAAATAATGAAATACTACTAGGCATTAGGTGTTAGGCTCATGTTTTTGTTATTTATTTATCTGTATGTGATGGGGGTCACTGCTTCGACGGCAGTCCATGACTCCGTATCCGGAGCGCTGAGGCACTTACGTTACGCTCCTGTAGACTCGGAAGACGCGGTCTGCCTCAAGTCTGCCAGACGCTCACACCGGTCTTCACGTTTTTGACAAGGAAGGTGTCATCCACTGGGTATGGCTGCGGACATTTACTTTGCCCGACGCCGCAGACTCTGTTGACGTGCTCTCTTTCATTCCTGTGATGGGGTGCGTAACAAACCGGAACTGCTGGTGTAAGCACCCTATTATATATTTCTGTGTAAAATTTAGCCCAAATTTACCTCCCGATCTATAAAAAATCTACGTACTACCGAAACTATGTACCCACAAACTGTTATCCAACTTAAATTTATACGCTAACATTTGACAAACAGAACCTAATTTGAATAGCACTGTGACTGATGTGAATACAACTTGTTTTCATATTAAATGCACTACTGAAGTAAAACTTTTACCTTGCTCTTATCAATATTTCCACTTACCTCGTGGCTTGACAACATTGTTGCAAATTTATCGAAAGCACAACAGCAACAGCAGGCAAGAAGCGTCTAAGCTAGTTTTCTATTTTTTACACAATATTTCCAAACAAAATACAAACTGTGGCACACCATACGGTGCAATGTGGTAACGTGTAATTATAAACCTTCTTTAAACAATGGGATGGGGGAAGTAGCTTTTTCTATAAAATGATATACCAAGATAATGATTTTAGAATGAAGCATGTATTCAAAAAGACAGAGTAAAACTTCGCGTAATCTTCACACGCAGCATTTGTCCGAACAGTATTATGCTTTAGAAAGTGAACAATCGTTTAAATAGGGTACAATGTTAACATAGAATTTCTATAAAATTCAAACAGGTTAATCAGTTGATATAATAATACACGGTTCAGGGAAGTGGGGTGGTGTCTTTCGCAGCTCTGAGCACGTTAATCAGCTGACAATCATATGTAGCTGTGCAGTGCTGCATTCTTACCTCAAACTTCTTCTCTTCAAAAATAATAACATTACTCAAAATTTATATTCTTTACGCCTTCCAATATATACATCACATTTACCCTTGCTGTCCTTTACAGTAAATCTTTTTTCATCTAATAGATACAATCAAGTCAACACAGCACTACCGAATACGCCCATCATCTGCCACACTTCAGCTAAGCAGATATCACACAGCACAGAGGGAAAGGCGGTACCACAACGAGACCAAAGACTAGTTAACGGTAACGCAACTTGCTCTGTCTATGACGTGCACAATGATAACTTACAAAAATCAAAATGACATGCCCACCGTACATTGGTACTGATCAGGGACGTAGAAGTCAAGGCTACTCGTACGTTATGGGAACATAATGCTACGTCTTGCCAAGAGTTGGCATCACTTATTTGTTTTTCCACCGTGTCCCCCGATACTAGGTCTATAGTGACAGTGTACTGTAAAACGTTACCGAGCTTCCTCTCTTAAGAGTAAGATGCCTCTATAGCTCTGTAATGGAATAAGTGTCTTACAGGCAGTTTAGAACAGCTCAGATTCTCTGTAATGTATGGTATCAAAGAAACTACGACCACTTAAACAGCCTGTCTCGGCAGAAATTGTGGATCTACTCGTATACTGTCAGATCAAAACAATTCGAAAGTCCACATGTAATATGGAACCGACCACTAGATGTCATGAAAAGCGGACCCGCCAATACAAAAGAAGATCGGGAGTATAGTGTTATCAGCAGAGAAGCAGTAACATCAGAATGGGACGATTAGGAGAGATGCGTGACTTCGAACGTGGGCTAGTTACTGGATGTCACCTGAGTAACAGGTTGATCGGGTACGTTTCAAACCTTATAAAGCTGCCCAAGTCGACTATTAGGGATGTTTCTGTGAGACGGAAACGCTATACTAAGACCAGGTAGATCTCATATACTGACAGACAGAGACCTTCAACATTGTGTAGGGTGTTTGTGAAAAATCGCATGAAATGAGCTTAAGGAGTCACCCTTGACTTCCAAAGCGATACTAGCAGTCCAGTTAAAACAATAACTATGCGTAGGGAGTTAAGAAGGATGGGGTACAATGCAGCTCCTCGTTAGACCCACATTTTTGTAGTCAAGCTAAGCAACACATGAGGTGGTGTAAAGAGCGACACCACTGGTAGGTGGATGAATGGAAAAGAGTGCTTTTAAGTGGTGTATCACGTTATACCTTGCGGTAACCCTACTGAAGGGCTGGGTTTGGCGGATAGCTGGAGAACGTTACCTGTTATCATGTGCAGTGCTAGCAATGAAGTACAGTATTACGGTGTGACGGTGTGTTTCTTTGTTAGGGTGTGGTTCCCCTATTGCGCTTAAGAAACGGTTAACTGTGGAAGGATATGAACGTAGTTTTCAGTGTGATGTACTGCGCACAGTAGAAGAACAATTCGGAGACTATGGTTATATCATGATGACAATGCACCCTGTCATATTGCAATATCTGTGAGGCAATGACACGTGCACAATAACGTTTCTAAATTGTTTGGTCCGTCCGGAGTCCCTATCTGAACCGAATGGAAGACCCTCAGCATGAGTTAGAACGTTGAATTCGCTCCAGCCTCCAACGCCCAACGGCTCTCGAGCGAGAATAGGCTACAACTCCTCTAGTCATTCAGACACCTCATTGACAGCGTCCTCAACGGAGGTGAAGCCGTCACGAAGGCGCAGGGAGGACACTCTCTCATGGCGAGTATTGAGAGCCGAATACTTTTGCTCTGTGTATGTTTCTCCACAAAATGTACCACTCGTTGCTACTTGCCATATTATAGAGAAGTCAAAGTAATTAGAGAATGAGCCTACATATGATAGGAAGAAAGTTGCAGGCGCTTGGAATTACTCCATGAAATGGAGGTTGGCAACAGGACTCTCGATTTACGTGTTGTGTAACACGACTAGAGTTTTGAGGAAGCAGCTTTCAAGTACTACAGTTTCATGAGTGGTTTGTTTACAGTACAAATGCTCATTCCGGGACGAGCGAGAAAGACGAGGCAGAACTCGCGGCGTATCGAGACATCAGAAAGTTAGAAGGCGATAAGTCACTGAAGGTTCTTGACTCGCACGAAGGTTGTTTCCTTATCACCCAGTAGCATATACAGGGTGATTCAAAAAGAATACCACAACTTTAAAAATGTGTATTTAATGAAAGAAACATAATATAACCTTCTGTTATACATCATTACAAAGAGTATTTAAAAAGGTTTTTTTTCACTCAAAAACAAGTTCAGAGATGTTCAATAAGGCCCCATCCAGACACTCGAGCAATATCAACCCGATACTCCAACTCGTTCCACACTCTCTGTAGCATATCAGGCGTAAGAGTTTGGATAGCTGCTGTTATTTCTCGTTTCAAATCATCAATGGTGGCTGGGAGAGGTGGCCGAAACACCATATCCTTAACATACCCCCATAAGAAAAAATCGCAGGGGGTAAGATCAGGGCTTCTTGGAGGCCAGTGATGAAGTGCTCTGTCACGGGCTGCCTGGCGGCCGATCCATCGCTTCGGGTAGTTGACGTTCAGGTAGTTACAGACAGATAAGTGCCAATGTGGTGGCGCTCCATCCTGCTGAAATATGAATTGTTGTGCTTCTTGTTCGAGCTGAGGGAACAGCCAATTCTCTAACATCTCCAGATACTGTAGTCCAGTTACTGCTTGCTGGATGCGTGCTACATTTTCATGACTCGTTCTCGGCCGTCCAGAACTTTTCCCTTTGCACAAACACCCATTCTCTGTAAACTGTTTATACCAACGTTTAATACACCACCTATCAGGAGGTTTAACACCATACTTCGTTCGAAATGCACGCTGAACAACTGTCGTCGATTGACTTCTGCCGTACTCAATAACACAAAAAGCTTTCTGTTGAGCGGTCGCCATCTTAGCATCAGCTGACGCTGACGCCTAGTCAACAGCGCCTCAAGCGAAAAAATGTACAACTAAATGAAACTTTATAGCTCCCTTAATTCGCCGACAGATAGTGCTTAGCTCTGCCTTTTGTCGTTGGAGAGTTTTAAATTCCGAAAGTTGTGGTATTCTTTTTGAATCACCCTGTATTTGAAGACCAGGACAAGGCCGCCCAGAACCTCTTCCTGCAGATACAATCTTTACGTCTTGGAAACAGTTCTTTGTCAACCATCTTGCGGCGCAACCGTACTTTACCAACAGCAAGAGTTCGTGCAGACTCATTACAACATGTCCGTTCAGATAAATGTGGTCACATATACGAATTTTCGTAAATTGTTTTATAATATGAAGAGCTCATTAAAGTACGCCAATTGGACAAGCAGAACTTCCACATAACGTGTCCAAGGAAGGTTTCATGAACACAGCAGCAGACTGCGCAGTATGCTCAAGAGAAAAGTAATAAATGATTTGTAATTACTCGAAAAGTTTTCGTAATGAAGTATAAAAATAATGAAGAAATTTCCAGCATCAGCAAGAGATACAAAGCGAGTATCCGCAGGTATTGAGGAAGATTTCACTTTTTTGTTACAAACTATAGATGACAGGAACACATCGGCTATGTCACTGTATAGAGGAAGGTTTAAAGTTTTGACACAGGAACGCTGTTGTTTGTTTGTTGAAATGAAAGAAACCTTACTAATGATACACTCAAAGGGATGTCAAAGAAGTTCAACGCTATTTGTCAGTGTTTTCCAAGATGAGACAGCCCAACAGTTACTCTCACAATAAAAAATATAAAGAAAACAGTCAAAGTCCCAATGTAGAAACCTGTTGTCTGCAATAACGTGGGTGTCTTTGAACGCTACCAGCTGTGATTACAGACGAACAGGCTACACTACGCAACATTTCCGCCACAGCTGAAACCGGACCTTGGCCCCACAAAGTACTTAACGTGTCAGTGTCTACCACAACACGGTGCAAGTGCTGGTTCCATGCCGACCGCGTTGCATTCTACGTAAGAGCAGCCGCATTCCGCTTCGCCGCAACCAGCTGCGCATCGGTTTTACCGGCCAGCAAGCACCCTATCCCACGAAACGAATGCTGACCGGGGCGCACGACTCAGAAGCCCTTCAATTAGTGGTACATAGGTTTAAACTACCGCGCCACCAGGGGCACGTTATGAACAACCGACTGCGACATCGTCACCTACACTGATATCCCATACGTGGGTCCCATAAGCTTCACCTTCGAGTGTTAATTATCACAGACTACCACCACTCTACAAAGACCGCCCAACAGTGTGGTTTGCCACGGCTGAAAGTATTTCCTAGTGATCCGGAATCATAAAAAAATGCGAACATCCTCTGCCATCTGGGCGAACAGGCAGAGATAAGGTTTGAGTTGGAAGAGAGTACCTCAGAACCCAAGGCAAGTCTCTCATAACACCATATTCGACAATGCGTGAAACCCAGCCGAACCTAAAGCGCGAAATTCTCATGCTTACCTGTAAATTCCCGAGCACCCAAGAACAAAGAGTAGTTCAAGATCCACAACCAGGGAAAAGGGGGAGATGCTAAGAATCACACCAATATTAAAGAAAGGTAGTAGGAGTAATCCACTACATTACAGGCACATATCGCTAACGTCGATATGCAGCAGGATTTTACAACATATATTGAGTTCGAACATTATGAATTACCTCGAAGAAAACGGTCTATTGACACACAGTCAACATTGGTTTACACAACATCGTTCCTGTGAAACACAACTAGCTCTTTATTCACATGAAGTGTTGAGTGCTATTGACAAGGGTTATCAATTCGACAGAGACAGCAAAGGACTTGGAAGAGCAGTTGAACGGAATGGATAGTGTCTTGAAGGGAGGATATAAGATGAACATCAACAAAAGCAAAACGAGGATAATGGAATGTAGTCGAATTAAGTCTGGTGATGTTGAGGGTATTAGATTAGGAAATAAGACACTTAAAGTAGTAAAGGAGTTTTGCTATTTGGGGAGTAAAATAACTGATGATGGTCGAAGTAGAGAGGATATAAAATATAGACTGGCAATGGGAAAGAAAGCGTTTCTGAAGAAGAGAAATTTGTTAACACCGAGTATAGATTTAAGTGTCAGGAAGTCGTTTCTGAAAGTATTTGTATGGAGTGTAGCCACGTATGGAAGTGAAACATGGACGATAAATAGTTTAGACAAGAACAGAATAGAAGCTTTCGAAATGTGGTGCTACAGGAGAATGCTGAAGATTAGATGGGTAGATCACATAACTAATGAGGAGGTGTTGAATAGGATTGGGGAGAAGAGAAGTTTGTGGCACAACGTGACTAGAAGAAGGGATCGGTTGGTAGGACATGATCTGAGGCATCAAGGGATCACCAATTTAGTATTGGAGGGCAGCGTGGAGGGTAAAAATCGTAGAGGAAGACCAAGAGATTAATACACCAAGTAGATTCAGAAGGATGTAGGTTGCAGTAGGTACTGGGAGATGAAGAAGCTTGCACAGGATAGAGTAGCATGGAGAGCTGCATGAAACCAGTCTCAGGATTGAAGACCACAACAACAACAACAATCAATTCGATTCCGTATTGCTGGATTTCCGGAAGGCTTTTGACACTGTACCACACTATGCGGCTCGTAGTGAAATTGCGTGCTTATGGAATATCGTCTCAGTTATGACTGGATTCGTGATTTGCTGTCAGAGAGGTCACAGTTCGTAGTAATTGACGGAAAGTCATCGAGTAAAACAGAAGTGATTTCTGGCGTTCCGCAAGGTATTGTTACAGGCCCTTTGCTGTTCATTATCTATACAAACGATTTTGGAGACAATCTAAGCAGCCGTCTTCGGTTGTTTGCAGATGACGCTGTCATTTATCGACTAATAAAGTCATCAGAAGATCAAAACAAACTGCATAACTATTTAGAAAAGATATCTGAATGGTGCGAAAAGTGGCAGTTGACCTTAAATAACGAAAAGTGTGAGGTCATGCACATGAGTGCTAAAAGAAACTCAAACTTCGGTTACACGATAAATCAGTCTAATCTAAAAGCCGTAAATTCAACTAAATACCTAGGTATTACAATTAAGAACAACTTAAATTGGAAGGAACACATAGAAAATGTTGTGGGGAAGGCTAACCAAAGACTGCGTTTTATTGGCAGGACACTTAGAAAATGTAACAGACATACTAAGGAGACAGCCTACACTACGCTTGTCCGTCCTCTTTTAGAATACTGCTGCACGATGTGGAATCCTTACCAGATAGGACTGACGGAGTACATCGAAAAAGTTCAAAGAAAGGCAGCACCTTTCGTATTATCGCGAAATATCGGAGAGAGTGTCACAGAAATGACACAGGATTTGGGCTGGAAATCATTAAAAGAAAGGCGTTTCTCGTTGCGACGGAATCTTCTCACGAAATTCCCATCACTAAATTTCTCCTCCGAATGCGAAAAATATTTTTTTGACACCGACCTACACAGGGAGGAACGATCACCACAATAAAATAAGCGAAATCAGAACTCGTACGGAAAGATATAGGTGCTCATTCTTTCCTCGCGCTATACGAGGTTGGAATAATTGGAATAATAGAGAATTGTGAAGGTGGTTATATGAACCCTCTGCCAGGCACTTGAATGTGATTTTCAGAGTATCCATGTAGACGTAGAATCAACGAAATCAAAACTAAATACTTTTGCAAAGTTTGAAAGGTGTGGTTATGCTTGGATAGTGGCGACTGTTTTGAAAAATGGGGATTTTGGAGGCCGATATTCACAAACTATTTATTACATTCACAATTTCTATTTATATAATGAAAATCCAAAATTTTTGCTTCTTATTTTTATAAGTTATTCTCATTTATATTCGTATTTCAATCAAAAATACTTGTATTTCCAGTTTTCTTACATTTAGTACTAGAAAGAAGTATGTTTTCCAATTATCCCACAGACCCAGCCCGATCATTCTTGAAATTATTTTTCGACCGACCGTTCTAGGGTTAAAGACGGTACAATGCGTCGTTATGACAGAAAACCCACCCGGCCGTCACAAACCTCTCAGCCTGTGTCCAGTGGATCTGCAGATCGCGAAGAACGTTACTGATGAACTGCTCTAAGCAGGGGTCATGCGATCATGGGACAGTCCGTGGGCCCTCCAGGATCAAACTTATCTGGAAAAAGGACGATATCATGAAGCCCTGCGGTGATTACGGGGTTCTTAATTCTAGGACAAATCATTACAGATACTCGATTCCTAACACGCAAGATTATACTCGTACAATGACGGGAGCCACGGTGTTCAGAATCACGCACTGTTCCTGCAGATTACAATGCACCCAGACGACGTTGTGAAAACCGCTTTTATTATCCAGTGGGGAGTGGAAGACCAATAACTAAGTAGATTAAAAAGGATTTAAGACAGGGATGCAATCTTTCACCCCTACTTTTCAATATACACATCGAAGAAGCAATGATGGAAATAAAAGAAAGGCTCAGGAGTGGAATTACAATTCATGGTGAAAGGATATCAATGATACGATTCGCTGATGACAGTGTTGTCGTCAGTGAAAGTGAAAAACGATTACATGGTCTGCTGAAAGGAATGAACAGTCGAGTACAGACGATGAACTGAGAGTAAATCGAAGAAACACGAAAGTAATGAGGAGTAGCAGAAAAGAGAAAAGCCTCGAGAAACTTAAAGATCATCATTGATGGTCACGAAGTAGATGAAGTTAAGGAATTTTTCTACCTAGGCAGGAAAATAACCAAAGACGGACGAAGCATAGTGTTGTGACTTGGCAAGACAGCCAAGCCACTATGAGGTGAAGCCGAAATGCACGCGTTAAAGCTCACGCAGGCTGGCGTGAGGTCTGGAAAATGACGAGGTCTTTATAGTAGCAAAAATAGTACGTAGCTTCTGGAATACTTAACTTTAATCCATAATTGGTGAATATCTGTTTGACAGTACATGCATCACAAGATAAATAGCAAATGATAATGGCGCCTTGCTAGGTCGTAGCAATTGACGTAGCTGAAGGCTATGCTAACTATCGTCTCGGCAAATGAGAGCGTAATTTGTCAGTGAACCATCGCTAGCAAAGTCGGCTGTACAACTGGGACGAGTGCTAGGACGTCTCTCTAGACCTGCCGTGTGGAGGCGCTCGGTCTGCAATCACTGATAGTGGCGACACGCGGGTCCGACGTATACTAGCGGACCGCGGCCGATTAAAGGCTACCACCTAGCAAGTGTGGTGTCTGGCGGTGACACCACACATAGAAAGCAGACTGCACTGGCAAGAAGGGCGTTTCTGTCTAGAGAAATCTACTAGTATCAAACAACGGCCTTAATTTGATGAAGAAATTTCTGAGAATTTACCCACAGCATTGTTTGGTCGCGAAACATGGACTGTGGGAAAACCGGAACAGAAGAGAATGGAAGTATTTGAGACGTGGTGCTCCAGATGGATGTTGAAAAATTAGCGTGACTGATGTGGTAGGGAATGAGAAGGTTCTGCGCAGAATCGGAAAGGAAATGAATATGTGGAAAACACTGGCAAGAAAAAGAGACAGAATGATCGGACCCTGTGAAGATATCAGGGAATAACTTCCATGGTACTAGAGAGAGCGCTAGAGAGTAGAAGCTGTAAAGATAGGCAGAGATTAGAAATACATCCAGCAAATAATTCAGGACTTAGGTTGCAAGTGCTACTCTGAGATGAGGACGTTGGCACAGGAGAGGAATTCGTGGCGGGCTGCATCACACCTGTCAGAAGACTGCTGATTAAAATAAAAGTTTTTAGAGTATCTGTATATGCCACATGATATGAAGAATGCAGCCGAAACGCGGCGGAGATTCACTGAATGGCTCTTTTTCCACCTCCCACGCTGCTACACGTATTTATACCATATTTTCATCTGTTCCAATAACCTCGAAGACCACTCAGTTCATTTAGAGCCGGTCTTAGTCAACCTCCGTGAAGGGGGATGAGAGTTGTCATTAACGAGGGTAAATCCCAAACAAGCTGAGGTCACGTTCCTGAGCCACACCCAGATGCTGCCTCTACGGGAGACGTAGCACGATTTACGTCGTTTCCTCGGCACATTAAACTTCTTTTACCGTCGTAACCTACCATATGCGGCTACTTCAGTCGCTGCAGACAGACGCTCTGACCGGAGAGGACAAAAAACAGCAATAAAAAGGTCGACTGGATGGCAAGCAAGAAAAAAGCCTTTCACATATCGAAACAACAAATGTTTAACGCTGTCATTCTAGCGAATGTGCGACTTGCAGCAAACGCTAGTAGCATCGCAGTGGGGGCCACTCCGCAGCAAATCGCCCACGACTTACCGCGTCCGTTTAGATTCTTCTCCAAGAGACTAACACTTACCTAGTGTAAGTGTTATGCCGTTAATTACGGACTGCTCATGAGCTACGCTGTGCTCAAACATTTTCGAGAAGACACAGAACGCGCAACATAACTGTTTACACCGACCATAAGCTGCTTGTGAACACAATCAAGAAGCCCCATCAAGACGTCACCCGCACCGCTTTCGCCAACCAGACCTGATTTTGCAGTACACTGCTGACGTCTGCCTGTTCTAGAGGCAGACAACGTAATTGCAGATTACTTCTTGAGGATCAGTTCAGTTTCATTGATTGGCGACTCCATAGTGTCCTGTGCACTACGACCAGATAATGAGTATACTTGAAAGGAGAGACAGCATTGGTCGTATATTTTTGTTTGTTATCGCCGTAAGCTTATTGACACCAGTGTTTACTAATTTAAGTTATATATTACAGCACTGAAGATGGTCACTAAGTGACCGAATATCGATTTTGCGATATTAAACAAAAATATACGACCAATGCTGTCTCTCCTTTCAGTTCAGTTTCGTTACAAATCGACTGTGAACTTATGGCCACAGAATAAGTCAATGATCCTTCCATCGACGAACTCATGACAGGTCAGACGACAAATCTCGAATTGAACCCCAAACCTTACCCAGTACCGAGCTAACACTGCTGTGAAAGACAGAATACAGCCCATAGTGCCACTCAGTACGCAGCGAGGCATGTTCAACACACTATACATGTCGAGCCAACCACGAATCAGAACAACACGCCAGTCACAGACAGGTTTTTGTGGGACAGGGTTAAGCAAGACTGCAGACACTGGTTAGCCTGCCAAGGAAGCAAAACAGGCCGACATCCCCAGCCACAATCCGGACGTTTTCCGATACCCAAAGAACGTTTCAAACACGTACATATCGACATAGTAGAACCCCTTTCTCAATCAGAAGGCTTCTTGTACCTGTTTTCGGCCATCGATAGAACATCAAGGTGGGTCGAGGCGGTACTCACCTTCCATATTACAGCAGAAACAAGGTGCGCGCACATTACAGAAATGTGGATCATGTACACTGGAATCCCAGAACGTATCACGACGGACCAGGGCCGGCAATTCAAATCATCCCAGCCCTGTGCCATCTGTGTGGCATCGATCGCATGCACACCACATCTTACCACCCCCAAAGGAAAACACCGGTGGAGAGGTGACTACGAAGGCGTCTGAGGCACTACCATGGGTGCTTCTGGGCATTCGGTTGGCATACAAAGATGACATCCATTAGTCACTTTCCGAGCTAGCATATGGAGAAACTCTACTGCTTCGCGTGGAGCCCGCACAGCCTACACTGACCTGCCTGCACTAGTGAACCAAGTTCGTAAACATACCTAGAACATAACAAGTTCGTTTACGTGGCCATCCTCCGCAGCAAGCATATAAATAATTGTTTTGTAAATAAAACTGCCTTTTCGTGTTGATACCTAATTTATTTATCCCATAGCGTTTCGCCTTATCTTGTTCTAAGGCTTCATCAGTGGGATCTATAAGGATACAGTTTTGTTAGTTTTAAATTGTGAAACAGCTCACGTCGCGATTTTTTTGTACAAAAGTAATTACTTACTATATTCTGATCTGCATTTCCTCACATCTGGTCTGGAGGTCGACCTCCAGGCCAGATTTGAGGAAGCGCAGATGTTGAGTGAACACTGCGAAGGAGACAAAGATGGAGTGTACTCGTTTGAGACAGCGTTATCAGCACGTGATAGAGTTTGGAACTGGCCTCACTGTGGGTCTCCACTTGGCCAGCTGGTGGAATCGTTCAGTATCCAGATTTGGAGGGCATTCGGACGTGACAGTGGCCCGACGTTGACTTCACGGCAACGTGAGGGAAGGCACAGTAGTCAAGGTTCTGGAAGACGACGTCTGATCACCACAAAGGAGGAGAGCCGTCTTATGCACCAAACTTGTCATTCTCCCTTCATATCTGCTCCCGCTATCCGAGAACAATAAATGGACTCCCTTTCACATTCTGTGTCGTCCACAACCACTGGTCGACCCTAGCAACAGCCGGACTAGGAAATTACCGGGCCATAGGTAGGCGGCCGTTAACATCAAAACACAAACGACGGTGTTTGGCGCTGAAGTCACTCTTTGCTCTTGTTGGTAACTGCTGTATAGAAAACTTATTGCTACAGAACGGCGACGACCTGGTGGGGTATAATGAGATATCCGAACACATGGTCCACTGAACAGAGGGACTGGCCGTTGCTACTGGGTATAATGAACAACAGTAATGCACTCTGGTTGGCACTCTACTTGCATCGAGGATTGCAATTCTAATCACTTACGTACCCGTCGACACTGTGTTCTCAAGAAGATGAAAGAGCGACTTCAGCTGTACTCTTGTATTTCGTCGTTAAATCTGGGTTGCTCTGGGTGTCTTCACTCGCTTCTTATGAGCAGTCAAAATCGTTTTAGCTTTGAAAGTGATTTACTTTCTGGTAAAAGTAATCGAGGAATAAGTAACATTCTAGTCAGTGAGAATTTTCATAACCTGAGTGAATTACATACAACATGCTCGATCATGAAACCGGCAGACTACCCGCATCTGTCTTTAATGTGAAATGAATTAATAACACTTGGAACTTGATATATGGAAACGGCAGGCAGAACGTTGTTGCATTCACAGTGGTTGACGCTGCTTATTGTAGGTTCATTTCAGTCTGTTAGTTAAATAGTTACAGCAGGCCGGAGTGGCCGTGCGGTTCTAGGCGCTACAGTCTGTAACCGCACGACCGCTACGGTCGCAGGTTCGAATCCTGCCTCGGGCATGGATGTGTGTGATGTTCTTAGGTTAGTTAGGTTTAATTAGTTCTAAGTTATAGGCGACGGATGACCTCAGAAGTTAAGTCGCATAGTGCTCAGAGCGATTTGAACCATTTGAAATAGTTACAGGTAATGGTGATCAGGCGTCTACAGTGAACAAGGCAAAAATCAGGTTAATATGCTGAGAATACTACACGTTCGTGGAGCGACCTTTACATGTATGGTTCAGACACTTCAAACATCACCATACTTATAAAGGGGATGTCGGCTGCAATATGACATGTAGGGCATCATAATGTAGCTATTGGAGGCAGCGAATCTTAACTTCCTGCCGCCTTAGGCTATTATTTTGTTAACAGAAAGCTACTGTTTGAATGCTGTAACCAGCGTCTTTGCCCGATTTAAATATCATGTAATATAGATCGTATGTCTTAGCTTTAGCCACTGCAAGCGAGACAGCAATAGCAAGTATGAAAATATTCGGTAACATTGGCTTGCTTGTCGTTCTGTACAAGTCAAAACGAGACAAATAAAAGCCTGTTATTATAAGTATTATGTCCTTGGCTGAGGAACCATCGTGAAAGTCACTTCATAGAAATTAGGAAAATCATTGGAACTCTGAATCTGAAAGGCCTCTCGGGGATATTAATAGCGATCATCCGGAATACGGGTCCTGTGTCCTGACCACCTGCATAATGACTTATCAGGAGGCTGCTTTCCTAACAATGGCGTATACCTTCTCGCTTTGTAAACTTTGAAGACGGACATAGGCAAGTAACTCTGTTGTTCCGAGTTTATGTTAGTCATATAATAACGTCTGGTGAAATGATTATCATAATTTTCTGACACCTTGCTGAATCGCACTTCTGTCTCTAAATGTTGACATTAGCCAGTGTGCACTCGGTGTGCTTGCCGGGGGGTCTCGTCCGTAATGTGGAGGAGGCCCTTCCGGCAGCTATTGAACGCACTGGGTGTGACCGGTTGCAGATAGTAGCACATGTCGGAACGAATGACGCCTGCCGCTTGGGTTCTGAGGCCATCCTTGGTTCCTTCCGGCGGCTGGCTGATTTGGTGAAGACAACCAGCATCGCACGCGGAGTGCAAGCTGAGCTTAATATCTGCAGCATAGTGCCCAGAGTCGATCGCGGTCCTCTGGTTTGGAGCCGTGTGGAGGGTCTAAACCAGAGGCTCAGACGACTCTGCGACTATAATGGTTGCAAATTCATCGACCTCCGTTATTGGGTGGAGAACTGTAGGGCCCCCCTAGACAGGTCAGGCGTGCACTACACACCGGAAGCAGCTACTAGGGTAGCAGAGTACGTGTGGCGTGCACACGGGGGTTTTTTTAGGTTAGAGGGACCCCCCCCCTTGGGCGAAACGATAAAATACCTGACGGCTTACCAGAGAGAACATTATCATCGTTGATAAAGAACGTCCGTCCTCAGAGACCAAAAACAGGAAAAGTTAACGTAATATTGGTAAACTGCAGGAGTATCCAGGGCAAGGTTCCTGAATTAGTATCTCTTATTGAAGGAAATAGTGCGCATATAGTATTAGGAACGGAAAGTTGGTTAAAACCGGAAGTGAACAGTAACGAAATCCTAGACACAGAATGGAATATATACCGCAAGGATAGGATAAACGCCAATGGTGGAGGAGTATTTATAGCAGTAAAGAATTCAATAATATCCAGTGAAGTTATTAGCGAATGCGAATGTGAAATAATCTGGGTTAAGTATCAAAGGTGGGTCAGATATGATAGTCGGATGCTTCTATAGACCACCTGCATCAGCAACCGTAGTAGTTGAGCGCCTCAGAGAGAACCTGCAGAACGTCGTGAAGAAGTTTCGTGATCATACTATTGTAATAGGGGGAGACTTCAATCTACCAGGTATAGAATGGGATAGTCACACAATCAGAACTGGAGCCAGGGACAGAGACTCTTGTGACATTATCCTGACTGCCTTGTCCGAGAATTACTTCGAGCAGATAGTTAGAGAACCAACTCGTGAAGCTAACGTTTTAGACCTCATAGCAACAAATAGACCGGAACTTTTCGACTCCGTGAATGTAGAAGAGGGTATCAGTGATCATAAGTCAGTGGTTGCATCAATGACTACAAGTGTAATAAGAAATGCCAAGAAAGGAAGGAAAATATATTTGCTTAACAAGAGTGATAGGGCACAAATCGCAGAATATCTGAGTGACCACCATCAAACGTTCATTTCTGAGGAAGAGGATGTGGAACAAAAATGGAAAAAATTCAGAAACATCGTCCAGTACGCCTTAGATAAGTTCGTACCGACTAAGGTCCAAAGCGAGGGGAAAGATCCACCGTGGTATAACAATCATGTACGAAAGGTACTACGGAAACAAAGAAAGCTTCATCATAGGTTTAAGAGTAGTCGAATCATAGCTGATAAGGAAAAGCTGAACGAAGCGAAAAAGAGCGTAAAGAGAGCAATGAGAGAAGCATTCAACGAATTCGAACATAAAACATTGGCAAACAATCTAAACAAGAACCCTAAAAAGTTTTGGTCATATGTAAAATCGGTAAGCGGATCTAAATCCCCTATTCAGTCACTCGTTGACCACGATGGCACCGAAACAGAGGACGACCGAAGAAAGGCAGAAATACTGAATTCAGTGTTCCGAAACTGTTTCACTGCGGAAAATCGTAACACGGTCCCTGACTTCAGCCGTCGCACGGACGCCAAAATGGAAAATATTGAAATAAACGATATCGGAATTGAAAAACAACTGCTATCACTTAGTAGCGGAAAAGCATCCGGACCAGACGAGATACCCTTAAGATTCTACAGTGATTATGCTAAAGAACTTGCCCCCTTTCTATCAGCAATTTATCGTAGATCTCTGGAAGAACGTAAAGTACCTAGCGACTGGAAGAAAGCGCAGGTCGTTCCCATTTTCAAGAAGGGTCATAAATCAGATGCGAATAATTATAGGCCTATTTCGCTTACGTCAATCTGTTGTAGAATAATGGAACATGTTTTGTGTTCTCGTATTATGACGTTCTTAGATAATACAAATCTCCTTCATCATAACCAACATGGATTCCGCAAACAGAGATCATGTGAAACTCAGCTCGCCCTATTTGCCCAAGAAATTCACAGTGCCGTAGACACTGGCGAGCAGATTGATGCCGTATTCCTGGACTTCAGGAAGGCATTTGATACGGTTCCGCACTTACGTTTAGTGAAAAAAATACGAGCTTACGGAATATCGGACCAGGTTTGTGATTGGATTCAGGATTTCCTAGAAGAAAGAACACAACATGTCATTCTTAACGGTTCAAAATCTGCAGATGTAGAGGTAATTTCGGGAGTACCGCAAGGAAGCGTGATAGGACCTTTATTGTTTACAATATACATAAATGACTTAGTTGACAACATCGGTAGCTCCGTGAGGCTATTTGCAGATGACACGGTTGTCTACAAGAAAGTAGCAACATCAGAAGACTCGTACGTACTCCAGGAAGACCTGCAGAGGATTAATGAATGGTGCGACAGCTGGCAGCTTTCCCTAAACGTAGATAAATGTAATATAATGCGCATACATAGGGGCAGAAATCCATTCCAGTACGATTATGCCATAGGTGGTAAATCATTGGAAGCGGTAACGACCGTAAAATACTTAGGAGTTACTATCCGGAGCGATCTGAAGTGGAATGATCACATAAAACAAATAGTGGGAAAAGCAGGCGCCAGGTTGAGATTCATAGGAAGAATTCTAAGAAAATGTGACTCATCGACGAAAGAAGTAGCTTACAAAACGCTTGTTCGTCCGATTCTTGAGTATTGCTCATCAGTATGGGACCCTTACCAGGTTGGATTAATAGAAGAGATAGACATGATCCAGCGAAAAGCAGCGCGATTCGTCATGGGGACATTTAGTCAGCGCGAGAGCGTTACGGAGATGCTGAACAAGCTCCAGTGGCGGACACTTCAAGAAAGGCGTTACGCAATACGGAGAGGTTTATTATCGAAATTACGAGAGAGCACATTCCGGGAAGAGATGGGCAACACATTACTACCGCCCACATATATCTCGCGTAATGATCACAACGAAAAGATCCGAGAAATTAAAGCAAATACGGAGACTTACAAGCAGTCGTTCTTCCCACGCACAATTCGTGAATGGAACAGGGAAGGGGGGATCAGATAGTGGTACAATAAGTACCCTCCGCCACACACCGTAAGGTGGCTCGCGGAGTATAGATGTAGATGTAGATGTAGCGGGGAAAACCCTCATCAGTTAAGCTATTCACGCAGATCACAATGTGTCAGTTTGTCAATATTTTCTTCTTCAATTATTAGTTCCTTTTCCAGGAAGTGATTGGGAGCTATAAAAAATGAATTTAAAAGCTTCAAATAAAACAACTTGATTAGCTTGCATAATTCGAAAAATTAGTAGCATATTGAGAGACAAGGGAAAAAATCAGCATGTTATCCTACAAGTTTTAAAACCACACAGCCTCCGTATTTGCAACAACACAAGAAAGATGGACATTCCGTATAACATCATATCACATTAATGTTATTCAAGGAAGCTTATGGGAAGACAAAGACTGTACAGTCTGACACTCAACGTACCCATACTTAGCGAAGTTGGTCCAATATCGAAGTAACCTTCGACGCACTTGCTCCTCCTCTGACACGGGATCGAAGTTATACTCAGTATCCTCCCTGAGGAAGAGGAACGGTAGCTCACCGGAATGTTTTACGCCTGAAAAAAATTGGAAACTGCCAGTTTCTAACCTTCTCAATTAATTCCGGAACGGAGGGTAAGTGGTGCTCTATACTACGGTGCCTACGTAAAACATGTTTTATGGAACATTCTTTTCATCTATTTTAATTACTGGGGTATATTTATCAGACCAAACAGATGTAATGAACATAATTTTGGGAGGGATGACCAACATAGATAAGTTTTGCCTAAACTTATGTATGTCTTAGCTTATGTAACTTACACATATGTAACTTGAAAGAGTTTAATTTATTCAAGGACTGATTCACTTTCTTAGGTGATCGTTAGGCGATAACTGTTGACTGACGCAAAATGCATATGCAAGTTAATATATTTACAACCGGCGTGGATTCGAAAAATATAAACAAGGGCATATCTGCACTTTTAAACATAAAGTTAATCCTAGATCACAACTACCTCGTTACGTCATATTTTTAGGATCCTCCTAAGTAGTATAAGGGCGATGTTCCAACATATTGTGTGTTAACATCGTTAGATGTCACTAGCTTCTTCACATATAGGCCAAATGGTGAATGTATAAAACTAAGAGAACTTGTGTAACACTGACAGAACTTTTACACTGGTCAAAATTAAACACTACAGAACAACGTAATATAATCTGTGGTAGACCAGGCTTACTTAAAACAAAACTGTTTTTAATTCTTCTATTAGTTATTACCATCTGAAATTTTGAAAGAAAATTTTGAAGTTATACTTAAAAACAAAACATCGAAGATGTAAAATAAAGTCAAATTCAGATATGCGGATACAAAGGCTACGTTGTGTAAGACTCCGTAGTTTCCAAATTAGTAAATTTAATTGAACTGCAAGTATTGCGAAAGTTTCTAGAATGAAATTTTCACTCTGTAGCGGAGTGTGTGCTGATACGAAACTTCCTACCAGGTTAAAACTGTGTGATGGACCGAGACTCGAACTCGGGATCTTTGCCTTTCGCTGGCAAGTGCTCTACAGACGTTTTCTTTCAGTCTACCCCCTTTTTTAATTTTTTTGTTTTGTTCTGTTTTTTAATAGTAGTGTTTAGACCTCTTCCACTTCAGGCGTTGGTTCCTATCACCAATACTACCCCCAAAAACCTACCTAACCTAAAAACAAAAATAGAGCTAGTGCTACCGCCATTTTCACTCTAAAGCTAACTAGGACGGTCATGCGCCCCCACTTCAGGCTCCACCCCCGAACAAAAATTAAATATGACTCTGAATATTTTATTAAAAAAAGAAAAAGGTAAAGGAAGGGGTACTATACTTTATTATACAGGGTGATTCAAAAAGAATACCACATCTTTAAAAATGTGTATTTAATGAAAGAAACATAATATAACCTTCTGTTGTACATCATTACAAAGAGTATTTAAAAAGGTTTTTTTTACTCAAAAACAAGTTCAGAGATGTTCAATAAGGCCCCCTCCAGACACTCGAGCAATATCAACCCGATACTCCAACTCGTTCCACACTCTCTGTAGCATATCAGGCGTAACAGTTTGGATAGCTGCTGTTATTTCTCGTTTCAAATCATCAATGGTGGCTGGGAGAGGTGGCCGAAACACCATATCCTTAACATACCCCCATAAGAAAAAATCGCAGGGGGTAAGATCAGGGCTTCTTGGAGGCCAGTGATGAAGTGCTCTGTCACGGGCTGCCTGGCGGCCGATCCATCGCCTTGGGTAGTTGACGTTCAGGTAGTTACGGACAGATAAGTGCCAATGTGGTGGCGCTCCATCCTGCTGAAATATGAATTGTTGTGCTTCTTGTTCGAGCTGAGGGAACAGCCAATTCTCTAACATCTCCACATACTGTAGTCCAGTTACAGTAGCACCTTCGAAGAAAAAGGGACCAAAAACTTTATTGGCTGAAATGGCACAGAAAACGTTCACCTTAGGCGAGTCACGTTCATACTGAGTTGTTTCCCGCGGATTCTCAGTGGCCCATATACAGGCATTGTGACGGTTGACTTTCCCGTTAGTGTGGAAAGTTGCTTCATCACTAAACACAATCTTTGAAACGAAAGGTTCATCTGTTTCCATTTGAGCAAGGATAAAATCACAGAAATCGATTCTTTTAATCTTATCAGCTGCAGACAGTGCTTGAACCAATTTCAGACGATAAGGTTTCATAACTAACCTTTTTCGTAGGACTCTCCATACAGTTGATTGTGGAATTTGCAGCTCTCTGCTAGCTCTGCGAGTCGATTTTCCTGGGCTGCGAACAAATGCTTGCTGGATGCGTGCTACATTTTCATCACTCGTTCTCGGCCGTCCAGAACTTTTCCCTTTGCACAAACACCCATCCTCTGTAAACTGTTTATACCAACGTTTAATACACCACCTATCAGGAGGTTTAACACCATACTTCGTTCGAAATGCACGCTGAACAACTGTCGTCGATTGACTTCTGCCGTACTCAATAACACAAAAAGCTTTCTGTTAAGCGGTCGCCATCTTAGCATCAACTGACGCTGACGCCTAGTCAACAGCGCCTCAAGCGAACAAATGTACAACTAAATGAAACTTTATAGCTCCCTTAATTCGCCGACAGATAGTGCTTAGCTCTGCCTTTTGTCGTTGCAGAGTTTTAAATTCCTAAAGTTGTGGTATTCTTTTTGAATCACCCTGTACTTTATTTGTTGTACATTTGTTCTTATGTTTTTATTTGTAATTCTTTTTTGTTCTCTTTTTTTCTCGGGGGTGTCCACAGCAGCCAGACGGCGGGATGTCCTGGTCGCCTTCTCTTTCAACGAGGGTGAAACACCCTATAATTACCGTCGATGTCTCTCATCAGTCCTTTATGTACGATATCTCAGTCTCTTGTCACACCAGGTACACCCCAATGGTTTGGAGGGTGCGTAAACAACGACCCCATGTAATTCGCCAACAGCGTACCATACGACGCTTTGCGCCGTAAAATCGTGTAGTTACCCCGTAAAATAATGCCAGTAATCTAACAACCCTGCAACGCTCTCGTAAAAAAGGATGAGAATGCCATACCCTTAACCCACACCGTGGCGTTATGACGAGTAGCAGGGAAGTAGGTGACGTCGGGACAGATCAGCTCGGTGTGCTCTACGGACTGAGGCGTCCGTCGCAGCAACAATGCCAACAAGCGCCGTGTGAGGAGCCAGCAGTCGGTAGTCGTGCCACAAGTGAAACGGTGCATATCGGTGTCGACAGCGGCGCATCTAGGGCAGAGAGGATCCTCGGCAAGACGTACCATGTGTAAACGTAGTCGGGCGAGGAATTTTTCAGTCGTTAACCCATACCACAGCGCCATGACCATGGTGGGAAAGAAAGGGAAATGTATGTTACTACACACCCGCCTCCATCAAACTGCCGGATGTCGGCGTTCAACCACATTAGCAGGCAACGTCCGTTGAAAGTAGCGGTAGAAGTCCTTGGTTCTAGGATCCCGCGTGGTAGGAAAGACACGATCAGATATGTGCGAATGAGACAGAGTGCTGGCGTGATACGTCCAACAGGAATCGGCGGACCGTGGGATTGAGGCACCAGCTCCTGAATCAGTGTATCAGGGAGGGTGTCCTTCTCCGAAGTACGTAGGCGTTACATCGTCCGCAGGAAGAGAGCGAGCGCCCTGTTGTGCACGTTTATCATTCCAGTGCCGCCTGCATGTGTGGGCAACGTTAGCGTCTCGTAACGGTTCTTGAACACCCTACCCTCGCTGATGAAATGACCGAAGGCGACTGGGATTGCCGGCCGCTGTGGTCAAGCGGTTCTAGGCGCTTCAGTCCGGAACCGCGCGGCTGCTACGGTCGCAGGTTCGCGTCCTATCTCGGGAATGGATGTGTGTGACGTCCTTAGGTTAGTTAGGTTTAAGTAATTCTAAGTATAGGGGACTGATGACCTCAGATGTTAAGTCCCATAGTATTAGAGCCATTTGTACCATTCGACTGGAACTTGGCAGCTACCGTAGCGGCCATCGGGAGAACGTGTGTGTAAAGATTAAGTTTCGGAGCGGGTTAGACGTTGACAAAGTGTACCCACATCATCAAGTCATGAGTTGGAAAGTTATGGAGACGAATTTGATTGCGGATCACATTAAATAGTCTGCAAAACGTAGCTGCTACTGTACGCTGCACGTTCCCATGGAAGGTCACTCCCAAACACTTCATCGCCGGGACTTTGGTAATGGGAACTAGCGTACTCAAATGCAATCCTCTCCCCATATCTATGTAGTGCGACTTTTGCAATGGGCACTAGCGTACTCAAATGCAATCCTCTGCCCATATCTATGTAGTGCGACTTTCGCCGGTTGATACGGCTCCCGGCCACCTCTCCGTATTGCTGAAGCCACGCGATCCCCGTACATGCATCTTCTGCCGACCTCGCCAAAAATGCTACATCGTCCGGATAG
The DNA here is from genome assembly GCF_023898315.1 of Schistocerca nitens. Classification (NCBI taxonomy): domain Eukaryota; kingdom Metazoa; phylum Arthropoda; class Insecta; order Orthoptera; family Acrididae; genus Schistocerca; species Schistocerca nitens. The sequence goes on along the minus strand of NC_064617.1, from coordinate 471,573,776 downwards.
GCAGAACATTTGAAGTGCACGTGGCGGAGGCGAATGCCCTCCAAACGCTGTCGTAGACCATGAAGTGCAGGCTCGAGGGCGACGGCGAAGAGAAAGGCTGACAGGGGACATCCTTGTCGCACTGAGTGCTCAATAGTGAATAGTGGGGAGTGGTAGCCATTGACCAGAAGTGTGGAAGGGGCTCCGTGGATGAGACGGAGAACCACACCTGCCGATATTGGGGTCAGTCCCATGTTCTCTAAGACAGCCTACAGGAAATAATGCTCAACTCGGTCACATGCGTGGTCTAGGTCAACCGCCACGAGGGCACCTTCTAAGTGGCATGCCGACATTTCTATAAGAGCTTTACGCCGTGTATATGTTACTGCCACCTCCCAGACATGTTTTGTCGGCATGAATGGCATCTTTGACAATAACGAGGAGACGAGCACGAAGAATGCTGGCGAAAAGCTTGTAACCTGAATTCAATAACGTCAACGGTCGGAAGTCTTGCGGTGTGCACCCCCCGTTTGGTTTTGGCACAGGGATGATCATGCCCTCCTAAAATTCGGGGGCGGGGGGATGCGGGTCCGGATCCAGGAGTTCACAGCACATCTGCCGAGAAACTTCCCATCAAGTCAGAAAAGGATCTATAAGATTCAAGTGGAAGACCGTCAGGTCCAGGTGATTGGTTTCTCGCGCTCCGCGAGAGGGCCATGTGCATTTCTTCCCACGTGACGGTCTCCAAGAATGTGGCGTCGCCTTGCGCCCTACCCGAAGGTGGCAGGTCGTGCACGACGTCCTCAATGTCATTGTCATGCCGTTGATCTGGTAGATAGAGAGTGCGGTAATAATCAGTGAGGGCACTGGAGATGGTGTTGTATGTCTGTGCGCGTTGACCGTTCGCAGAAATAACTACCATGATGAGTCGTATGTTATAGTGTCTCCATTCTCTGAGGATGTGATAAAGAGAGGCACGTTCCGGTGGGATGGAATTTTACAGTCTCGATCGAACCTGCGTGCCATCCAATCTGTCAGTCGTGATCAGCAGAAGCTGTGCCTGTGTCCGGTGGATGGCCATTTGGCGCTGTGGGGAAGTCTGTTCCGACGCTAATTCCTGCAAGACTGCATAGTAAAACTCAGAGCTGGATCGGAGCCAAAGCACCTTGTCTCGACCATACGCCATGAGCGTGCAGCGAAGAGCTAGTTTGGTTCAGTATGTCCACCATCGTGTTGTGGAATCATATGTACGACTCTGTCGCTCCCATTTGTGACAGGTATCAGTGACGGCTACACGGCAAGCCTCTTCCCGGAGAATGTTAACGTTAAGAGTCCAAGTTCCTCTACTATGGCTTGTCTGTTGTGCCAGAGTCATGGTGCAGATGGAGGCCTGATGGTCAGTGAATGCAGTGGGCCACAGGTCACCACCGGCAGTTCCTGCCCGAAGACCTCGGGAGATATAAATACCGTCCAACCTGCTGGACTGGTGAAGCGCGTATATCCGCGTCGGTCAGCGTGGATTAGCGTCCATGTATCTTGCAAAGCGAGATCTCTGACCATAGCATGAAGAGCTAGACATGGGACGTGGTGAGGGATCTGATCTTCAGGGTGCAAGACGCTGTTTAAAGTCCCCGCCGACCACCAGTTGCTCTGTAGCGCCTTGAAACAATGGAGCTACCTCAGTGGAATAATAGATTGTTCGCTCTCGACGCTTCGCAGTACCAGACGGGGCATACAGATTCACAAGGCGGACTGCGCCGATGGTGAGTGCAATGCCTCTTTCTGATGGCAAAAACTGAATATCCGTTGGTTCGATGCCATCGCGTAGTAGTATGGCCGTACCACCACCACCACCGTCGGATGTTGGAGTGACGTAAGATGCATATCCATAAACATCCAGGCGCAGATCAGGCAGTACCCCTTGAAGAAACACGATATCAATGTCCGTCGCTCGAATCGTGTCCTTTAACAACTGAGTTTTGATCGTGGAACTAATACCGTTGACATTGACTGTACATATCTGATACATCTGGGTCACTGGATAGTACGATGACGTATCCTGCAGTCGTTTAAGCCAGTATGCTCCTTGTCGTCCGACCGACCATCCCTGTCACGTGCACCGTATGTATATTGATCGTCTGAGACAAGATGTCCGTCCGACAATCCGCCGGCCACGGGCATCTGGTTGTCGCTCGAGTCTGATATCATTCTTTCCATTTCCATCTCGGACGCCCAATCACCAAGCTGGAGGTCTGGTACGTGAGGCAACGCAAGACGTTCATCCGATGTCTTAGCCGCAAAATCGCCAGGGGGCTCTTCGGTGAGATGAGCATGGTCAACTTGGCTTGGTCCTTGGGCGGACGTTGCCAGCAACGAACCAGGAACCGTTGGTGTGAGGTCCACAGCCCTGGCCGCAGATGGATTTTCCTCATCCTCCTGGAACGTGTCACCATCTCGCGAATCATTTCAAGCAGACAGCCTCCTCTTCTTTCGACGCTTGGGCGACCTCTGCTTGCGGGAATGCGTGTCCGCGTCCTGTGGATCACGGCAAACAGTAGGCACCTCCCGCATCTCCGTGTCCGAACTCGAATCGATTTGCTGATAATCTCCTTCTTCACACGGTTGGGGTGGAGACGTGGTCGCTGCTGTCGAGCACGGCGACGGTACCGATGAAGGCTGCGTCGTCGTGGGAGCGGAAACCGGGCCCGCGGGGGTCGGCAACTGGAACGGAACAATGTCCACGTCCGACATGTTCCTCACTGCCTCAACGTATGTAATAGATAGCGTTGTCAGTTGCAATGGCGGCTTCGTGTCTGCACGTGGTATCTGCAGGCTACAGAGCGTATATGCCCTTCCTACCAGCACCCTGAACAAGAACGCTGTTGACCGTCATAAATGACGATCGCTCGACAGCCACCAACGGTCACGTACGATGGGATGTGTTTAAGCAGTTCGATTCGCACCTGATGCACTCCATTCAGTACATGAAACGTTTCGAACGTATGCCACTTTTCTTCTACATGACTTAATACTTCCCCATAAGGCAGCAGCGCGTTCACGACAAGCGTGGCCGGAACTTCAAACGGCAGCTCGAAGATTCGTATGTTCCGAACTCCGAATCCTGCATGGTCGACAGTCACTACACCCACGTTGCCATCCGAGTGGTGGAAATGATATCCATCGGTGGAACGGCGAAGAAGTCGTTCAGACGCTGCTTCATCGACAAGTTTCAGGTAAACTGTACTGGAGACGATCGAAAGATGTATACCGATAAGTTCCAGTGGATCGACATGCATTACTTCAGGCAGGAAACGCTCTACTTCGTATGTCTTAGGTCGTGAAAAGTTACCTTAATCGTGGCCTTTCTATAAGAAAGCGCCATCGTCGTTAGAGGTGATCTGTTTACACTGCAATACCGCTACCCGCGCGAGTAAACAACGGTCCGCACTCGGAGCGCCGCAAAGAGCCCCGCACACGTCCGCTTCTCAACGCGGCTGAGAGCCGACTGTACGACTGAGCTACCCAAGCACGACTCTGTGGGCGCCTGCAGTGAGCTGGTCCGTTGAGCACTGTGCGCGTTGTGGGTGCGCCGCCGCCCGGTACTCGGCGCCGCGACGCCGTCTGCTGCACGATCGCCCCGGCGGTTCCCGCTGGTGGCTTGTATCGCAGCTGCGCGGACGTGTCGGCGCGCGCGACATGTCCTCACAGCTTCGATTCCGCCAGTACCTCGTCTTCTTCTGAGCCGTGTCACGGCTCAGCTCATTTCATTTACCCGCGAGATTTCCTTTTCGCCACAGCGATAGGGGGCGTGATCGCTGAGCGCTGTTGGCAGTTTTGGAGGACGGCTCGGTCGGGAGATGGCAAGAGGACGAGTCGGTCAGTCTCGGCGAGTCTGTTCAGTCGGTTAGTCGCTCAGTCTGGGAGTCGGTGTAGTGAGGTGACAGAGTCAGTCAGAAAGCAGACACTCACTCGCATGTTAGTCGGTCGGCTCTAAGTCTCAGTCGCTGTTGGGTTGTGCACTGAGCAGGGTTCGTCGTTACTCCGCGGTTGGACGAGTTGGCAGTCAGCAGCAGCCAGGTCCGCACGGTACGAGTACGCGCCGGGGCCGTGGTCGACGCAGACGGAAGGCCGTTGGTCGATCGGCCGGCTGGTCGTCGGATGGCGATAGGACGGAAGCGGCTGGGAGTCAACTGGTGCCTACCGGTTAAGGACTGCGATAAGATGGCTGTTTGCGAGCATTTTGGGGAGGACGGAATGCTCGCTTGCTTAGGGTGGTTCTCCATGACCAGCTGTTGTTTGCTGGGCCTAGCACTCGAGTGTAACAGGAAACTGCATTGGTATGGTTCTCGTCACCTGGCTAAGGCCGAAATTTTCATATACTTTTATTATATTTCATGATCATTACTTATTATGGGGTTGGTACTTGTAGCCAACATTTTGTGATTTGGAATAATTGAGAATATCATCACGTGCCAGGTGTCTACTGTGAATAATTCTTAATTTGTTTCATAGTGTATGGCACGGTATCCACTATCATCGATCATTTTATGAAAGTTCTGTCCTAATTATTATTACATTACATCTTGTTAAACTTGGTGCGTTTAAATTGCAAATTCCCTAATTCTACTAATACTGCTTGGGATATAGATTTTGAGCTGTGTTGTGTAGGCACTTAAAAGGACTGTTGTGAGTGAGAAGCACACTTGAGTGTGTAATCTTTTTCAGTTCCATTGTTACGAAGTGACCATTATTTATATTGCGTGATTTGTTGGATTTTGTAGTGAGTGGAACTTTAATTTGTGTGATTCTGCTTTGTAGAATGTTTTTCGTGGCAGCATTTGAGAATCAGTTGTTACAAGAAGTTGCTAGCTCTGAATTTCCACCTCGTTAATCAATCATTTATTGACTGAGGTGTTTGTCTGTCTGTAGCAAGTAAGAGGCAGCAACTGTAGCTTGTTAGTACAAAAAATGTTATGCAGAAATTTGAATGGGAAAAAAGGGCAGTCATCTTTTATTATAAAGTTGTTTTATAGTATGTTGGAAGATCATTCTTTTACTAACAGCACCAGATTTTTCTATTGATAAAATTTCCTTTAAACTGTTAATTGTATTAACTTAGATGTATAACCAATTATTGTTAAATAATACATTTGTGTCAACAAGGCTTGGACCAAATAAATATGCCTACACCTTTCCCATCCTGGGTCTGCTACCGTCGGTACATTACACCTTCCTTCCGAACTTCACAGAAGCTCTGGTTCGCAGAAGAGCTTTTGTGAAGTTTGGAAGGTAGGAGACGAGGTACTAGGGGAATTGAAGCTGTGTGAAGGGGTTCTGAGTCGTACTTGGGTAGCTCAGTCGGTAGAACAGTTCCCCACGAAAGGCAAAAGTCCCAAACTCGAGTCTCTGGTTTGATAGCTTGACAATCTTGTAAAATCGCGTCATGGTTTTCGTGTAAAGGTCTCAGAAAACTGTTTTTCTTAGCTAAGAGTGAATTTACAATGAAAAGAGTCTGCCTAGCAATGACAACTTACTTACTCATTTACACACACAAGAATGCACAAAAAATAACATAAAAACAATGTAGCAAGCAATTGGGTTACGATCGAGGCAGCAGTCACGCATTACTGTTATTTGAAAAGAAAAGGAATGTGCCTTGTAAAAACTACTGTTTGTATTTACCGTTACTGATTTTACCAATGTACTGTACGCCCTTATGGGTAAAGACAATTACGTCAAAACTTTTCAATTACAACTTTTTGGCAGACTGCAAACGGTTCGTCACTTTTAGAATTTCGCAGCTGAAAAAAAGGAATGAAAATCTTTTTCAGTCTTTCCTGAAGAGCATCACTACAGTAATAGAAAATCTTTACCTTTTGTTTCAGAGATATTTGTCGCAGCACTAATTACAAAAAACAGTTTTTTTTTCTTTTCAACCAACGCTAAACGGTTTTGGAGCACTATATGAGGTAGAAATGCAACAGCAGCTGTGGATATAGAACCACGAAAACAAAACTGCATCATTGCTGGAAATTCGCGCTATAATAAAGTTGAATTAACTTCGTCAGACACAGGCTCATTTTTCGTAAAATTTATTTCATAAATGATATGTTTACTGGAAGGAGAGATTTCGAATGTGAAACTTTGTGCTTTAATATACGGTAAGACGCACTGACGTAAGTACAAAACTTTACATATGACGCACTGAATAAAATATTAACTCTAACAGCAAAGGGAAGAAGTACACTATGTGATCAGAAGTATCCGAACACCTGGCTGAAAATGACTTCGTGGCGCCCTCCATCGGTAATGCTGGAATTCAGTATGATGTTAGCCCTCCCTTAGCCTTGATGACAGCTTCCACTTTCGCAGGTATACGTTCAGTCAGGCGATGGAAGCTTTCTTGGGGAATGGCAGCCAATTCTTCAAGGACTGCTGCACTGAGGAGATGTATCGATATCGGTGGGTGAGGCCTGGATCGAAGTCAGTGTTCCAAAACATCCCAAAGGTGTTCTATAGGATTCAGGTCAGGACTCCATGCAGGCCAGTCCATTACATGGATGTTATTGTCGTGTAATCACTCCGCCACAGGCCGTGTATTATGAACAGGTGTTCGATTGTGTTGAAAGCTGCATCCACCATTCCCGAATTGCTCTTCAACAGTGGGAAGCAAGAAGGTGCTTAAAAATTTAATGTAGGCCTGTGCTGTGATCGTGCCACGCAAAACAACAAGGGGTGCACTACACACGCTGGTAGATGATGTTCTCTGGGCTTTCGCCAGACCCATACCCTGCCATCGGATTGGCACATTGTGTACCGTGATTCGTCACTCCACACAACGTTTTTCCACTGTTAAATCGTTCAGTGTTTACGCTCCTTACACAAACAAGGCGTCGTTTGGCATTTACCGACGTGGTGTGTGGCTTGTGAGCAGCCGCTCGACCATGAAATCCAAGTCTTCTCACCTCCCGCCTAACTGTCATAGTACTTGCAGTGGGCCCTGATGCAGTTTGGAATTCCTGTGTGATGGTCTGGATAGTCGTCTGCCTATTGCACATTACGACCCTCTTCAACTGCCGGCGGTCTCTGTCAGTCAACAGACGAGATCGGCCTGTAAGCTTCTACGCTTTTATGCTGTACGTGTCCCTTCACGTTTTCACTTCACTATCACATCTGAAACAGCGGACCTAGGGATGTTTAAGAGTGTGGAAATTTCTCGTACAGATATATGACACAAGTGACACCCAATCACCTGAACACGTTCGAATTCCGTGAGTCCCGCGGAGCGCCCCATTCTGCTCTCACACGATGTCTAATGACTACTGAGGTCGCTGGTATGGGGTACCTGGCAATAGGTGGCAGCACAATGCACCTAATATGAAAATCGTATGTTTTTGGGGGTGTCCGGATACTTTTGATCACATAGTGTATAAAGTTACATGCAGCTTTCCAACAGCAATCCATATAAATCTCACTATTACGTTTTATATATGACGCACTGAATAGACAATAACTTCATAATCATAAAATAAGAGTATTATCCTAAACGCATCTTTACGACAGCCGTCCACATAACTCAATCAATTTCTCATACTTGGCGTAACTTCCTAAATCGGACTCTTTCTCATAATCGCCAAAATTCCTGGAACCATTTCACTTCGTACAACGTTTTGGTCTTTTGTACAGTGCTATTGGCTCATATTTTAAGCGTGTTAATCTCTTTGACAAGCCTAACACTTATATAAATCATTCACAGCCAAAAACACAATTATCTTCTATTGTCCTGCTCTACAGTGCGTTTTTGCTGCTTCAGCAGTATCAATAGCAAATTGATTTTAGCTAAACTCTCTTGTATAGAATTCCACCGTCCATTCATATTACTGTGACCACTGCCTAAGTTCGACGTCAACATGCAATTAACACTCACAGACGGCGGATGGCAGCACAAGCATTGGAGGGTATATAAAGCCTGTCGGGGGGGGGGGGGGGGGGAGAAGGGTAGAAGGAGGAAGCGGAAAAACAATGCAGTTGTTGTCGTAATAGGGGGTAATTTATCTGACGTCCAAAATAGAATGATCACTGGTTTTCGGGCTAAGAGTGGAAGCATTCCCGATACGGATAGGTTTGTAAACTGTTCGTATGCCGCCGTCGTTAAAGTATAACGTGCATAGCAAAGTGGTACAATCCAAAACCGGCTCCAAGGCAACTGTGGTGCGTCGTGAGCCATAAATGACAGAAGCGAGCGACGGCTGGGGAAGTATGTATGGCCTACTAGACTTGCAACTGTTGAGCAGCTGACGGCCTAGATGAACCAAAGGGCTGCCAATAGCGTCTCCTCAACGATCCTTCGGCGAACGTTGCTATTTGTGGGTCTCTGCTGCAGGCGCCTGGATCATGCACCCAATCGTTCTGCGAACGTATCGGCCTCCGCAGCAGACACCTGGATCATGCACCCATCGGTGCCATTGGACGTCCACTGAGTGGCGACAGGTGGCCGTTTAAAATGACACATGGCCGTTGGAGTGTATGGTGTGAAACGTCTGAAAACAGACGTTCTGCAACAATCATCGGAAGGTTGAAGGTCAGAGGAGGGAGCGTTATGGTCTGGAGAATGTTGCGGAAATCTCTGGATGATCTCGTCATTCCGTAAGGCACGATGGTTCAACATAAGAATGCATCTATCCTTGGGGGTCGTGTCCGGGGTTGCGACACTTGTGAGGAGCAACAGTTGTGAGGAGCGACATTTGTGAGGAGACCCGGCCGAACAGGTAGCGGGCGGTCTACAGGGACACCAAACAGGTAGCACCCCGCAGCTCAGTATTGCATCGTCACGTCACTGCCGTCACGCAGGAGTGCAAAACGATCGCTGCAACGCATCAGGCAAAAAGCATGGGATCTATACAAGATCCGAACGATGGTGCAGGAATATTTCTGCAAGAACATCATTTGCTAATGAATGATGGGAGCAAATTTTTACTTGCAGATGACGACAGAGGACCAAATGATAGGATATTGGCGTTCGCCAGCGAAAGGGGAAAATCCTGTTTAACAGACTGCAATTTGTTCTTTGTCGATGGAACATTCAAAAGCTCCAGCAAGCAGTTTGGACAGTTATTTATTGTTCATGCCGATATTTCTAGTTCTGATGAGGAAACAAACACAGTTATAACCATGTACGCCTTGCTTTTTTTCACAGCTGTTGAGAGCAGCGTACCTGGATGGAATCCTACAGCTATCATGATGGATTTTGAAGCTGCAATCATCGAATCAGTAACACATTTGTTTCCTGATGCAAAGATTAATGGCTGCAACTACCATTTCAATCAGTGCTTGTGGAGGCAACTGCAGAATTGCGGCCTTGTTGCTCCCTACAAGGAAAACGAAGAAATTCGTTTTCACATAAGACTGTGTTCGCTTTGGCTCTCATTCCCCTGGACATGTTAGATGATGGGTGGCTATGCATTCAGGAGAGCACGCCAGATAATGAAAAAATGCAGGATTTTAAGGCTATTTTGTTGAACAATGGCTGGATAATGAAGACATGCCAAGAAATATATGGAACTGCGCAGGAAGGCGTCACCGCACCAACAATGTTTCAGAAGGATGGAATCGGAGCGTAAATACATTATTTTCGAAGGTTCATCCAAATTTTTACTCCTTAGTAAAAATTATCAGAGAAGACGCAGAATATAATCGGCACCGACTAGTTTTAAATCTAGGTGGGAAAAGAAGAAAGAAGTCCGCAATTAAGACAGATGAGATAGTTTCTAAGACCCTTAGAAAACTCCAAGTTGACAGCAATATAAAAGCATTTCTTACTTGCGTGGCTTATGCACGGAAATTACAATGAAAAGGAAATGGCTGAAGCTACAGCAAAACTTGCAAATATTGAAAAGGGGTTCAGTTCACGCCGATAGCCCTATTGTAAAAATTGTAAATAAATAATCATCCCGTAAAAATTGTGAATAAACATGCTACCTCCTCGTGGTGTTCCCTGGAAACGACTCAAAGTCGGCTAAATGTCTCTTGCAAATTGTAAAAGATTCACTAATGAAGTCTGAAAAGTCATAGCTTTTCTAACAATCACAATCCGCATTTTTGTGTAGAGAATTTTAGAAACAATGTCTGTTTGAGTGGACGATGAATACATCTTGTTTCAATACATAAATTGCATTCCTTAACGCTAATTGCTAGCGGGACTCACATTAGACTTCAGTACACTGCCCTGCATGGTACGGAAAAATTGAGGTTTATTTCGAAATATTTAGAGAAAAAGTTTCTACCGAGAACCAAATTCTTTAGTTGGCTCCTCTTAATATGTGGTAAAAGATTGCCACTCCTATCATATCAAATTTTGGGTGAGGGGTTTAAAGATGGAAAACATTTTCGCTTTCTATAGTTTCTGTAAAATACATCGTTAAGTATGAGGTTGAGCAAAAATTATGCCCTATGTAAGATTAATCAGAACAAAAATTCCAATGAAAAAGGTCTTACGCATAACTGTGCTGCAACTAATGGTTGACATGATGGGGCAAAATCAGCTCCGATTTCTAATTTGACTAAGGCTGCTCTTCCTTGCGCAGAAAAATTCTGAAAGATTGTAATCTGGCTGCACTGGAGGAGTGTGAATGTCCCTCGGCAGCTGCCCGGGCCGGCACAAGTCGAGCGCTCAGTCACACCAAGCGGCAGCAGGTAGTGGCCGAGCAAGTAGTGGCGCAGCATTTGGGACACACACTGTGGCGGTCCCTTAGCATCCCGTATTTCTCACAAGTGTCGGCACATTCCAGTTTCTCACAATTGTCACTTCTCACAAGTGTCGACAACTCCCGTGTCCACCCCTAGACGCAGTTTGCTTATCCTCGGCACGATGGCATCTACTGCAGGACAATGCCACGTGTTACACAGCTCGCATTGTATGTGCGTTGTTCGTAGAGTACCAGGCCGTTTACCCTACTCCCTTGGCCACTAAACTGCCGGAAAAAAATCGAGAATCTACGCAATCACCTCAACCGAGCAGCTTACGCCATGGATCCTCAGCCAAGAAACCTAGCGCAGCTGGCAACGACACTGGAGTCGCCATGGCTCCACATCCCTGTCGATATCTTCTAGAACGCCATCCACTCTTCCTGCACGTCACGCAGTGGTCGGCGCTGCAAAAGCTGGTTATTCAGGTTTTGACAGGTGGTCGCTTTAAGATGATTTGACAGTGTACAAAACTTAACTAAAAGATCCTTATACCTTTCCTCTCATAAAATATTACGATGTATTCAATGTCACAGACATGAGAAATGAATCATGAAAAACACACATATTACAATGCTGTCTGGCTACCAATAGATGATGTTTTTAATGCTTGCAAATAATTTAGAAGAGTCAAGTGGCTCTGATCGCTATCATGCGGCGTGGAAATGCACTTCCCGGGGTACAGCTACAAAAACTATTCGTCCAACCTTATAGGTTTGGAAAGTACAACAAAAAAAAAAAAAAACAGCTAGGATTTTACCGGTGCTATTGTACAATGTATTGTTCGTTATAACTTATCGACAAGAACATTACTGAGTACTTCAAACTCCCAACAAACAAAATAGAACTCACAGTCGAGCAAGGATGCAGTTTATTGAAACTAATACAAATACTGATTTAGAATGGAAGAGAGGGCAACAGTTACTGATGTTACAGTCACTGCAAGTACTTTGTATCCACTAGGTCACAACCATGAAACTTTCCACTCATTGATGTATCTCCTCCACTATCCGCACCAGACTTTAAAATACTGTCAGTACCTACGTCTGGCAGAAATTCAGGAGTGTCCTGCAGGCAAGCAAAGTTACACGACTGTCGGCTTGTCTCAAACGCGTGCTGCTGGTGTCCAGTGAAGTTCTTCCAATGTTCTCCCCCAAACTGTCGATATATGACAGGTTGTGTTGGAAGCGATCTGATACAGTTCCTACTTTCAGGGGTCCGTGCTGACTTCAGTGCTTTAAGAAGTTCTCTGCTTCCGCATATGTGATGGTAAATGTAAGAGCATAGTGATCTGATACACAAGTGATTTTGTTTGCATGCAATATAGTTCCATCGATTATAGAGAAACTGTGTACGATTCATATGAAAAATCATAACATGATGACGTCTTCCTGGAAATGGCGGGTTATCTGTTTGTCAGTTGTTTGCTGCAGACGTGTACTTCGTATACCACACTGAACCCTTGCCGTGAACGAATGTGGTTGAATGGAACTTAATCACAAAAAACGACACTAGAAAACAAAGAATCGAACGCAGCCTGCTGATGCTAGAAGCGGTTGCAGATAAACATAGAAATTTCCGTTGCCAACGTGTTTGGGGTAGAATGTGTCGTTTGACGGATGAACGGAGTTGGAAACAAGAAGACCTATTGAAAGCCACGAGTTTGTAACACCAAGCCCCATTGGTTGGAGAACTTATCACCGACAATGCAAGACAAGTACGTCATTGGAGGGCTGTCCTGCTGAAGGCGTGGAAGAGTGAAAATACCTTACTAGCCGCTGCTACTTTGTGATGGTATACCTAAGAATGTCTGGCACCATCTTGTCCACGCTCGGCTGGTGTCAGCATCACGGGTCTTTATACTGATAATCTGAGATTCAAAATTGTAAAGGCTTTCGTGACAACTTGTTGACAAACTGCCTATTGGCTTCTCTCTCGGGTTCTTCGGCCGACGTTCATCTAATGATTTTACTGACGTTTCGCCAGCACGAGTGGCTGGCATTCTCAAAGCTTCACTCTCCATTGCCGGTGGTGAACTGGAGCCGAGCTCGCGGCCGCAGACTGTATGTACCTGGCGGGCCAACGTCCGAGGGCTTCTCCGAAGTCATTTCCGGTGCGGTTCTCCTCTTGCTACCTGCGACGGTCGTTCGCTACGGTACGGGAAGCCAGGATCCGTTTACCTTAAGGCTTTCCTCTCTCTTGTTGAAACTGTTCGCGTGTTTTTGTATTTCTACAGCTTCTCTGAACAAGCGCGTGTGATAGTGCTTCTCTACAGCCAGAAATTCCGTGTCGGCGAATTTAATTTTGTGGTCGGTCTCACTCAGTGCGTGCTCTGCCACGGCCAATTTCTCCACCTGCCCCAACCTGCAATGTCGCTTATGCTCTTTGATCCTGGTGTTAATTGATCGTCCAGTCATTCCGACATAAACTTTTCCGCATGTGCATGGTATACGGTATATTCCCGACATTTCAAGTGGGTCCCTTTTCTCCTTCGTCGATCTAAGACACTCTTTGATCTTCCTCGTCGGTTTGAAAATCGTCTTTACGCCATGTTTGCGCAAAATACGGCCGACTCTGTTGTCACTCTGGGAATGTATGACAGAAAGGCCGTACCCGACATTTGTTTTTCTGATTGCTTACTTCGCCGAGTGTTTGGCTCTGTTACACTTCTAATATAATTTCTGGAGTACCCATAGCACACTTTCCAGGTGTTGCATTTCTCGTTTGAGGTGCTGCTGCTCACATATTCGTCCTGCTCTCGTTACGAGAGTATTAATCATGCCTCTTTTGTGGCTCGGGTGGTGGTTTGATAGTTGGTGCAGGTATCGGTCCGTGTGTGTCGGTTTTTGAAACACGCTGTGTCCCAGGTTTTCGCCGTCCCTTGTGACCAGCACATCTAGAAGTGGCAGTTTCTTGTCCTTTTCTACTTCGATGGTAAGTGTTTTGTTGGCATGGAGGCTGTTCAGGTGTCTTAGGAAGTCACCGAGCTGTTCTTCACCATGGCTCCACACCACGAAAGTATCATCGACGTACCTGTACCACATTTTAGGCTTGCAAGTAGCCAAGTACAATGCCTGTGCTTCGAATTGTTCCATGAAGAAACGTCAGTAAAATCATTAGATGAACGTCAGCCGAAGAACCCGAGACAGAAGCCAATAGGCAGTTTGTCAACAAGTGTCCACGCAAGCCTTAACAATTTTGTATTATGCCTCTACAGGTGGAGATTTGCAAATTGTACTGACGGAAGAAGAAAGCGCGATTGATGTCCTCTCTCGCCTTTCTGTCACGGTGCCGAGATGAATTTGCTACACCGAAGTTCTTGAGATGTAAGCGCCTATTCACTACCGCCCAAGCACATCGTATCTACGACAGAATGGAACGAACTTTTCTTCGTGGGCTAATTCATACAACACGGATAGACTTGGCAAGAACGGATCAGGAAATTCTGGAAATTTTCTATCAACTAAGTAGCAGAATGCATCGAGACGACTGGGACAAGATCGACAGCATCACTCACAGCAGCATGCAAAACGAACTCGAGCGCTGCACCGAGCGACAGAACAAAAAGTTTGAAAGATGCCGGAAGCAGACCGACAAGTCGATTCCCGACATGTCACACACACTGGTCAACCTCACTGAACGACAATTGACCGAAGAGGAAGTGTCTGTTCTTCAAAAAGGAGGGAATTTCTCTATCATCTCGAGAACTATACCTATGGAGGACATCATTGCCAACACCGAAGCAGCCATTCGGACCCTTCCTTGTGAAAGGACAGAGGAAATACGCACTGTAACAGCAGGCATACTGCGCCGAGCAAAACCACCAGCTTGCAACCTGAAGAAAGAGGAGGTACAAGCCATTAAGAATCTCAACGCCGACAAGAGTATATTGGTAGTGCCTGCCGATAAGGGGAATGCGACCATCGTAATGAAGACGGAAGATTATGAGCAAAAGATCCGAGACCTGTTAGATCCGGCGACGTACCGAAAACTAAGCGCGGATCCGACGCAGCGTATCACACGGAATACGAATCGATTAACCATGGCGTCTTCTCTGCCGGCGGACGTACAGAGAAACCTGCGCAACACAGAAGCCCTACCACCTCGGCTGTATGGATTACTCATGATCCATAAGAACAACGTTCCACTGAGACCGATCTTTAGCGCTCCTGGCACACCGACGTATAAACTGGCAAAACACTTGGCCTCTCTGCTCCAGCCACACGTGGGGAAGACCGACACATACATAAAGGACTCAGGACATTTCATTGAGAAACTGAAGAAACTGAAACTTGGCACCAAACGAGATCCTGGTCACCTCTGATGTTTTGTTGTTTACGAAACTGCCAATCAGTGACGCTCTGGAGCACATCGGTTCCATTTTCCCGCAAGACATCAAAAAGCACTTCCATAGATGTTTCACCACGAGCTATTTCACGTGGAATGGCGATTTCTACGAACAGCTGGAAGGCGTCGCCATGGGCAGTCCTCTGAGTCCAGCGGTGGCCAACTCCGTCATGGAACAATTTGAAGTACAGGCACTGGACTTGGCGACTTGCAAACCTAAAGTGTGGTACAGGTACGTCGATGATACTTTCGTGGTGTGCAGCCATAGTGAAGAACAGCTCCGTGACTTCCTAAGACACTTGAACGCCTCCATGCCAACATAACATTTACCATGGAAGTAGAAAAGGACAAGAAACTGCCATTTCTAGATGTGCTGGTCACAAGGGACGGCGAAAACCTGGGACACAGCGTGTATCGAAAACCGACACACACGGACCGATACCTGCACCAACTATCAAACCACCACCAGATCCACAAAAGAGGTACGATTAATACGCTCGTAACGAGAAATACAGCACCTAGAAAGTGTTCTGAGGAGCTATGGGTACTCCAGAAATTATATTAGAAGTGTAACAGAGCCAAACACTCGGCGAAGTAAGCAATCAGAAAAACAAATGTCGGGTACGGCCTTTCTGTCATACATTCCCAGGGTGACGGACAGAGTCGACCGTATATTGCGCAAACATGGCGTAAAGACGATTTTCAAACCGACGAGGAAGATCAAAGAGTGTCTTAGATCGACGAAGGAGAAAAGGGACCCACTTGAAATGTCGGAAATATACCGTATACCATGCACATGCGGAAAAGTTTATGTCGGAATGACTGGACGATCAATTAACACCAGGATCAAAGAGCATAAGCGACATTGCAGGTTGGGGCAGGTGGAGAAATCGGTCGTGGCAGAGCACGCATTGAGTGAGACCGACCACAAAATTAAATTCGCCGACACGGAATTTATGGCTGTAGAGAAGCACTATCACACGCGCTTGTTCAGAGAAGCTGTAGAAATACAAAAACACGTGAACAGTTTCAACAAGAGAGAGGAAAGCCTTAAGGTAAACGGATCCTGGCTTCCCGTACTGCAGCGAACGACCGTCGCAGGTAGCAAGAGGAGAATCGTAGAAGCCCTCAGACGTTGGCCCGCCAGGTACATATAGTCTGCGGCCGCGAGCTCGGCTCCAGTTCACCACCGGCAATGGAGAGTGAAGCTTTGAGAATGCCAGCCACTCGTGCTGGCGAAACGTCAGTAAAATCATTAGATGAACGTCGGCCGAAGAACCCGAGAGAGAAGCCAATAGGCAGTTTGTCAATCTGAGATTCATCGCACATCTTTGTTGACACGAGTCACACTGGTTGCTCGGGTTACAGATGCTAACCCAGCATCCCAGTATTCGCCCCTACCTGCCTCTATATACCACGCTACAGCCTCTTCCCGGAGATGGGAATGCATTGACTTTTATTAGCACTTGTTTCACTGTATAGCACTGACTAGCTTTCCCCCGAAGAACAGGTAAGTTTATTGTTACCAAGGCAAAAAGCCTGCCATGATTTTGATGTCTGAACAGATGGTAAGTATTTTCTTTCTTCTCAGTTAATCCTTCATTGTAGGGATTCTGTCTTGCTGTTCAACGATGTTTTCAATTTTTCAATACGTGTAGTTCGCTACAGTAATGTTTCATTTTCTAATACCCTGCATATCTGTATTACATACCTAATATCTTCTCATTTAGTGATTGTATGGATACTGTTGTGTGTTTTAATAGTCTTGCAGTAAACAGCTTCGCGTCTAAAAGACTAAACTAATTAGACCTCTTAAACGTAAACTAAACCCATACGAATGAATTATCCTATAAATTCGAACCTCAATGAGTCCTTTATCAAATCGAAATTAATACTGATGAGACAAAATATTATGACCATTGGCCGCCGCAAGCGTAAATGCTGCCTGGTGGCACTCTGGATAAGCGACGCGGTACAGAAATTATATAAGCAGAAGGAAGGAAGGAAAATTGGGTTTAACGTCCCGCCGACATCGAGACCATTAGGGACGCAGCACAAGCTCAGATTGTGTGAAGGATGGGGAAGGAAATCGGCCATACTCTTTCAAAGGAACCATCCCGGTATTTGTTTGGAGCGATTTAGAGAAATTACCGAAAACCTAAGTCTGGATGGCTGGACGGGGGCCTGAGCCGCCGTCCTCCCGAATGTGCGCCCATTGTGGTAACCACTGCGCCACCTCGATCGGTATATAAGAGGAGCAGAGACGAGTGAGGAATCATTATAGTCGCGATTGAGGAAATCAGCTGACGTAAGCGCCTTGGACAAAGGGCAGATTATTATGGCCAGGGGCCTGGGGTGTAGTACCTAAGAGACGGCGAAGCTGGTCAGTTTTTCGCGTACTGCTGTCGTGAGCAAGCGACTGTAGGACGGTGGAAGTAGGAGACAACGTGCTGGACGTCTACGTCTCACCACAAAACGTGGAGTTCGGAGAGTTGTCCGCTCTATAAAGCAGGACAGGCGGCGGTCTATCACAGGTTTGACGACAGAGTGTAAAGGTTGTACAGTCAAAGTTCGGGGCACACCGTTCAAGTGCATTGTCGGACATGGGCGTCCGCGTCAGGCGACCCTTGCGTGTTCCATTGTTGACCCAGCAGTATCTTCAGTTACGAATGCTGTGGGTGGCAGGTAATCGAAACTCGACCGTTAATCTATGGAAACGTGTCGTCTAGGAGGTGGATCACGTTCCTCGTGATTCCTGGCGAGTGGGTGCTCGAATCGTGCACCACGTCACGGACACTCGATGATGGGCGTAGTTTTATGCTATTGGGGACATTAATCTGTGTTTCCATGAGATCTGTAGTAGTAATCAAAGACACCTTGACAATTATGAACTACGTGAACATTAGTGCAGACCACCTCTACCGCTTCATGCTTGATGTCTCTCCCGACGGCGGTGGCGTCTTCCAGGAAGGTAGCTGTCCGTGCCACAAGGCCACAATCATGCTACAGTGGTTTGAGGACCACGATAGCGGGCTAACGCTGATGTCTTGGTCCCTAAGCTTGTCTGATCTGGACCCAATGGAACACACCTGGGACGTTACTGATCGCTTGCTCGCAATTTACGGGAATTGTGTGACCTGTGTGTACAGATCCGGAAACCTACCAAGGACTTCTGGAATTCACTTCACGTAGAGTCGCTGTTGAACTGCGTTCCAGATGTGGACCTACATGCTATTAATCAACTTGTCGTAATGGTCTGGCTTACCGGTCTCTTAGTCTCTATGGAAGATACCTCAATAGACACGTGAGATTCATATCTGCAACTGCAGGTACAACACGCTATCAGTCGTCTAATTTTACAGATATGCTGCCCGGCGGTTATGTATGCACCTCATGCCACTCCACGATGTGATCGAGCCTTACTGACAGAACGCCAAGATAAGGAGGAGAGGCGCAGCTTATGTCTAAATTTAAGAAACTGGGTCTCGCCTGAGTATGAAAAACATAAAATCTTAATGTTACGCACAAATACTTTCGTCACAGATTAAAACAGAAAAAAAATGGTAGATTGAATTTTCTAGTCAGGAATTATACCGTAAAATATTGTATTTACAATCAATAAAGTATGACAACATTGATGACGAATGTATTACGGGGCAACGCATTTAGGGTAATAAGAAGGTTAAGTTAGATGTCTTATCAGGCGGAATCTAATTCTCATAAT
The DNA here is from genome assembly GCF_023898315.1 of Schistocerca nitens. NCBI lineage: Eukaryota > Metazoa > Arthropoda > Insecta > Orthoptera > Acrididae > Schistocerca > Schistocerca nitens. The sequence continues at coordinate 471,554,983 of NC_064617.1, read as the reverse complement.
GCAGTAGTTTGATGAAGATTTGTTAGCAGTCTTCACGTTAATCATAAAACAACGTAGTTACCATTACATTAATGAGTTTTAAGCTAGGAACGTCTGTAATCAACAGACTAAAGGCAATATGCATTTTTCCAACCTAACAATCATTAATACAGTGCATGACAGCAAAAAGTAAAGGGTAAGAGGAAACGATATGGAATTTCACGGGTGCGTAGTAAGCCTACGGCTATTCGCCCTATACGTTGCCGACGAGTATGCCTGGTCTCATGTTCCCATGCAGTCTAACATCGGGCCACCGTCACATCCGAATGCCCCACAAATCTGGATATTGCACGTTTCGACCAGCCGGCTAAACAGAGCCCCCTTTCAAACTCTGCCAGGTCCTGACAATATCTCCTTTGAAGTGTTAGCTCAACATATGATGTCGACCACTTCTATTATGTACCCAACCAGGCATGGTAATAACAGAAACTTGAACATTACTAATGGGCTCTGGTGGTCGTTCTACTTGTCACATAGAATTGCAAATCTAGAACTATTTATTTACGCACCGACTGTTTGTACGTGTACGAAGTTATTTTCACATCCGACCATGTCTTCTGGGTGCATTATTTTTTTGTCAGACAGTGTCTAATATTACTGGAAATAGAGGATTCAGAGATAAACAACATTAAAGGTATTTAGCGCTTACGGCTGCCAAATTTTACAATCAAAATTTCAAATTTTCTCATTCTAACGCGTAAGGAACACTTGAATTTGCAATATCAAAAATGGTTCAAATGGCTCTGAGCACTATGGGACTCAACTGCTGAGGTCATTAGTCCCCTAGAACTTAGAACTAGTTAAACCTAACTAACCTAAGGACATCACAAACATCCATGCCCGAGGCAGGATTCGAACCTGCGACCGTAGCGGTCTTTGCAATATCAATGACTATTTCTTTTATAGTCAGAATTGGTAACTATCATGTTTAATAATCACGTAATTTAGTTTGTATCACCGTGGCTCTTTCCGAGTTAAAATTAACTACTTTTGGATGATTACTGATGCTACTGAAGTATCACAGACAGTACCGCTAAGAGAGCATATTTCTCTTTACTTTTGACAGATCTGTCAGTAACGAACTATCGAAAAGGAAAAAAATGTAATAAACATCCACCATTCACATGTTCTATCAAGACGTATTTGTGCGCAAAACTCTTTCAGAAATGAGAACTATTTGAGTATGATATGATCAGAAGCATCTCAGAATTCTGACATATACTGTACAGGTCGGAAAGAAGATTTGTCGATGAAACACAAATGAAAAATAAGCATTCTGTTATTGAGTCCGTCTTGGAAGAAACCACGTTCAACTTCTTTTCAATTAAAAAATGACTATAGACTAGTCGATTTTCATTATAGTATCACGTTACATTTAATTTAATTTGTGAGTTATCTCAACTTATCTGTAAGCACCTTCGGAAACGAAAGAAAAATTGAAATAACACGGAATTTTTCTTAGGTCTTAGTACTAATAAGTGCAAAAAATGGAAGTATTATTGCATAATTTCAGAGGAAATATATTGAAATTATTATCTCTTAATATCATTCTAACTGAACGAAATGTTACGTAAAATAACGCGCTCTTAAAATACGTTTGTGTAGCCTCTTCGTACTTACCCCATTGTGTGACGTTCACGTGCTCTCCGCGATAGTCAAATTCGTAGTAGAAGACTGGCAGGTCGGCAACTTCTGTCACTTTTCTCACCAGAGCGTCAGTTGGCTCCAAGAA